>NW_028284300.1:0-28027 GCF_059516105.1 Syngnathus floridae | reverse complement strand
CAACGAGCGTATTGAAGCTGCCGGCAGCTACAGCGACGTCAACAATCGTGCCTGGTCCGTCTTCGCCAGCAGCACCTTCGGCTTCTGACATTTCATCTTCGACTACGTCGGCGCCATCATGCAACAGCGCATCAGCGACTGTCGGGGGCAAGATGACTGCGTCGATGACGTGGATGATGCCGTTGCTCGCCGAAATATCAGGGCTGGTAACAGTGGCATCGTTGATCATGACGTTGCCGTTAACGACGCTGATGTTGATTTCTTCGCCCTGGACTGTGGCAGCCGACTGGCCGTCTAGGCCTATTGCGGCTTGTGCGTCAACCTCTCCCTCCAGTACGTGGTAAGTAAGGATGTCGCCGAGCGCGTCATTGGCGAGAAGCTCCTCGGCTGTGATACCGAGAGCATCGAGGGCAGCGGCGAACGCGTCGTCGGTGGGAGCAAAGACTGTGAATGGGCCTTCACCACTAAGCGTGTCAGCTAGGCCAGCTTCGGTTACCGCGGCAACAAGCGTGCTGAAACCCGCTTCAACAGCCACATCTACAATAGTCCCAGCCGCTTCAGCTTCGCCGTTCTCGTCGAGTTGGTCCTGGCCAGATTCGGTCGTTTCTTCGATGAGATCATCATCACCGCAGGCTGTCGCCACCAGGGCGAGCGACATGAGCAGAGCGAGGATGCGTAGCATAGAACGCATGGTTTTTGGTTCCTTCCGTTGAGGATTAAGGGGCCGTGATCGAGTCGAGCGCGGCGTACCTACCTTCAAACGGAGGTTGTCATTTGATCGGATGCAACTAGGTGTCAGAAAACCCCGCTGGCCGTAAGGCCGGTTGGCTCTCTGCTGGCCCGTTCGAGCCGGCGATCTTTGCCCCGGAACGTCACTTGAAAGCAGGGGATGTCGGCCGTGGCCTCACACGATCCAATCGCGATCTTGAAGCTCTCGCCTAAAGCTAAGACGAATTCTTGCCGAGCTGTTCTAGCATGGTCCGAACGCGGCGCGAAATGAGCGAACCCAATCAGGTCTGGCGGCGTAGTCTCCGCATGTCTTCCCGACGAGCGCTGACACGGGTCCCGATGGCGATTGCTTTAGTGGCGACGTCTGTCGTCGCTTTGCGACCTCCAGCAGCAGAGGCTTCGGCAGAGATCGACTACGACATCGGGTGGGAGACGGGCACCGTCGATTCGGGCTTACCAATTCCACTTCGTGAAAGCTACTCACTCAACAACAGCAGTTCCGTCGAGGACGCTGATGGAATCGTTACGGGCCGAGCGAGCTCCACTCGATCACCGTTGAGGAGGTCGAGTGGGCACGCGAAGGAGACCACGTGCTGCGGGTCTTCTCTGATGGGAGCAACTACGGCACTGCCGAGGACTATAGCTACCGCGCAGAGCTGGCGACGTCGCCGTCGGATTTGGCCTACTCGCCTGGTGACGAGCGCTACTACACACTGAGCTTTCTCGCGCCTAGCGAGATCTGGGACCAGCCAACCCAGCGCTCTACAATCATCTCTCAGTGGAAGCAGTACGGAGGCGGGGCGCCAAACGCCGAGATACGACTGAGCAACACTGGTGACTACGCCCTCACCATTCGGAGTGTTCGGCATTGGGAGAGCGAATCCATTCTGATCGGTCACGCGAAACCCGGCGAGTGGAACGACCTCAAGTACTTTGTTCGACACTCAGAGGGGCCCGATGGCGAGCTGAAAGTGTGGCTCAACGGTGACCTCGTCTTCGACTATTCGGGACCAACGCTCTACTCGGACCTACGTGGCTATATCAAGTTCGGGATGTACACCGAGATCCGCGACGCGCGAACCCTCTACTTCGACGCTCTGAGGATCTCCAGTTCCATCGATGTCTCCTTGGACGACTGGGCAGCAGACCAGGCAAACTTACCTACCGTTGCGATCGTAGGCCCAGCTGACAGCGACGAATTCGAATCAGGGGATTCGGTCGTGATCGCAGCGAACGCGAACGACCCTGCTGGCGCCAAGATCGGCACACCTGGCACCATCACCCAAGTCGAGTTCTTCGAGGGTTCCGAGTCGCTTGGAGTCGACGACAGCTACCCGTTCGGGTTGGAGTGGACATCTCCTCCCGACGGCCTCTACTCCCTGACGGCAGTCGCAACCGACGGAGACGGCAACTACGCGACCTCCGCTCCAGTCTCGATCCGGATCGGGTCCGAGGCGCCACAGATTACCCTCACCTCCCCTGCGAGCCTTTTAGACCTTGCCGATGGCCAGCTTCTAAACATTGCAGCAGAGGCAAGCGACACGGACGGCGAGGTCGTGCACGTCGACTTCTTCGTCGACGGAGAACTGCTATCGCGAGACACGACCGCTCCTTTCTCTGCTTTGTGGGAAGCCCCGGGCCGAGGAGCCTACGTCTTGCAGGCCGAAGCCTTCGACACAGATGGAAAGTACGCGCTAAGCGAACCGCGAGTGGTCACCGTGGACGCCGCGATCTCCACGACCGATGTGACTGTCAGTCATGATTCGTCGCTCCAAGAAGCCCAACCCGATGCGGTCTCCAACTGGTCCCTGGTCGAGATTTACAGCACCAACACGCGACGCATCGTTGGCGTATTTCAATTCGACCTGTCGGGCTTCGCAGGAGCTGGAACAGTGCGCGACGCGCGGCTCCGGCTCTACTCCGCGACCCTCGACACGCCTGGCACTGCGCTCTCTGCGTTTGGCACCGACAACAGCGGTTGGTCTGAGTCCACAGTCACTTGGGCGAACGGGCCTGAGCGTCAAGGGTTGCTCGACACGATCACCATCGATTCTCTCAATGAACACTTCGAATTCGACGTCACGTCGTTCACCGAGGAGAGTCTCGTCGACCCCGAAACGCCGATGACTGTCTGGGTCGAGGAGCTGGCATTACTCGGACAGCAGGTCGAGTTTGACAGCCACACCCGTTCGAACCCCCCAGTGCTTCGGCTGACGACCAGCGATATTGCGACACCAGACGTCTCCGACAGCGACGGCGACGGTGTGCTCGACCTACACGAAACCCCCGGATGTCTCAATACCTCGGACTGCGACGGCGATGGACTTCACGACTATCGCGATGCTGACGACACGAACCCTGACCAGGACGGCGATGGCGTCGAGGACGGGTTGGAAGCGGCGAGCCGTTGTATCTTTACCCCCGACTGCGATGAAGACGGTTTCGCAGACGCTGAAGACGAAGATCCACTCACCCCTTTCACGCCAAGCCTCCCCGGCGCCCCCTCATCGGTCTCGGTCACACGTAGCTCCGGGACCCTTGTCGTCTCGTGGTTGGCGCCGAACTCTGATGGCGGAGCGCCGATCACCTCATATCGGGCCGTGACGTCTACTGGCGAAGGGTGCCTGTGGAACGAACCCGACCTTGAATGCACGATCACAGGCCTCGACTCGACCTCAATGTACACGGTGACGGTGACAGCCTCGAATGAAATAGGTGAGGGCCCGGCCTCGGACCCGGTCCAGGTCCCGGCCGACGACTCGGCCGAGAGCGCTCCGGATGACTCTGCCCAGATGCCAGCCGACGATTCCGGCGCGAGTGCTCCGGATGACTCTGCCCAGATCGCGCCTGACGACTCCGGCGAGAGTGCTCTGGATGACTCACTCGAGCAAGCTCCGACGACAACGCCTTCTCCACGAGGGTACCGATTCGTTGACGTTGATGAGAGTTCGTATGCCTACGACGACATCAACCTCATCGCCCAACTAGGTATCACCACCGGTACCAGCCCGACCACCTACTCGCCTTCCGCGACCATTACTCGCGAGCAAATGGCCGCTTTCATCGCCCGCCTGTGGCGACTCATCTATCCGGAATGGTCAGAGAGTTCAGCACCGCTCGCTTTCGTTGACGTTGATGAGAGTTCGTATGCCTACGACGACATCAACCTCATCGCCCAACTAGGTATCACCACCGGTACCAGCCCGACCACCTACTCGCCTTCCGCGACCATTACTCGCGAGCAAATGGCCGCTTTCATCGCCCGCCTGTGGCGACTCATCTATCCGGAATGGTCAGAGAGTTCAGCACCGCTCGCTTTCGTTGACGTTGATGAGAGTTCGTATGCCTACGACGACATCAACCTCATCGCCCAACTAGGTATCACCACCGGTACCAGCCCGACCACCTACTCGCCTTCCGCGACCATTACTCGCGAGCAAATGGCCGCTTTCATCGCCCGCCTCATAAGAAGGTCAGGCCTGGCATGATTCTCCGGACGCCTCACGCCTCTTGAGAAACCGCCAAAACGTTTTCAAGAGGGCTGTGCGATAGCGGCGCCCACCTGGAGCAACAGTGGTTGTCCCTTGAACAAACGGGATCGCTTGTCCAAGCCAGCAAGTCGTCGCTCGCTTTTATCCTGAGGGTCCCGGACAATCGCGCGTGGGGGTTGAGTATGCGAGATAGCCCCATGCTGGTTCCCCATTTATCGCACCCGCCGGGGGCATTTTACCGCCCTTGCCCTCCATGCTGTGCGGTCGGGCCGAATACGTGAAGGTTGCGTGCGTCCCCACAAGCCACTTCCGACGACTCGAAGCAAGACCCAAACCAGATACTCGCTCAAACATCCCGCTATTGTCCCAGAGAGCGGGCCGGCCGCTCGCGTATAAGAACTGGCGTGCCCCAATGAGGCGTAGCGCGCTAGATGCGGTTGTTGGTTTGCACGACCGTCCGGACGCTGAACACCCAGCGCAACTACATCAACAGCGAGCCCAACAATATGACAGCACCAATGAGGCCGATCAAGAACTGCTGCATACCCCGCATTGCGAACAGCGACACCACCGTGTCAGCGCCACCTTGGATGAAGTCGTCCAAGGCGAGGGAGGCGATGCTTCCGGCACCGCCGTCTTCGGCAGACATATGGATTGAGCCGGCGAGGAGTGACCCGAACAGGAACAGGCCGAAACACCAGTTTGCCGAGCTTGTCGCCCTCGTTTCCGTGTCCGATAGATCTGGGAAACACTCGATCAATCACGCATCTGCCTTCATGCCGAGTTTTGGGTCTCCCGCAGTCGTTGGTTCCAGCCTCGGCGAAAGAGCGACACCTGCCCCCACAGGGACCAGAGTGCTAGGGCCAGGAACACAAGGCCAGAGACCCGAGTCCAAAAGCGGAGTGAGTCAGCCACATTCTCGATCGGTGCGGACACGGCCGCGAGCGTCACAGAAAGCTCCTCCAACCGGCCGTCTATCCCGGAGACATCAATTGATTCACCGGGCTCGACTTCGGTCAGCTCGTCGACCCGATCGGTGACTGACAGCAACGTAGACTCGAGCTCGGACACCTCGACGGGCAGGTTGGCATACAGCGGATGTTCCGTGATCGCCTCGAGGGAATCCTCGGCCGCCGCTGCTAGGTCGCTGATACCGCCGAGCCTCGCCTCTACCTCGCCTGAGGCTGCATCTGCTGCGGCTTGCGACGCTTCCTTCACCCGCTCCGAGAGGCGATCGATAGGCAAGGTGATCCGCTCCTCAAGGCCGTTGACGATGTTGTTTGTGCCGATGATGAGCACGACTGCGCCGATTGCCGCTGCGACCGAGAGCAGAGAACCTATTGCGCCCAGCGTGCCCGAGGCGGCAGCAGTTATCCGTCCCGTCTTCGACATCAGATTCCCAGATCGTCGGCGACGAATTCGATCGGTTGGGTGAGCACAATGAGTGCACCGACCAGGGCCACGCACACCGCAACCGCGAACACGGCCTGTTGAAACGTCGGGTTCTTGAGCTTCTGACATACGCCAACCAGGAAAAGCAGCGCGGCGAACACAACGGTTGCGAGGACATAAATGTCGGACTGCTGGTTGTTTTCGCGGGCAGCATCGCCGAAGTCGGCGGCCGTATCTCGCAGCTGCTGCGCCTGCACGAACTCCTTGACCAAATAACTCTCGAGCTCAAAGGGCAACGAAACATCTAGGCCAATTGCTTGCGCGCGCAACCAGTCATCGACTGCAGCCTTCAGTCGATCCGGGAAGCTCTGATACAAGAACGGCGCCAACCCTGCGCCCGTCGTAGCGGATCGAACATCACGTTCACGCAGGGCTGGCTCGGCCGCTTCCAGCCACGCGGTGTACAACCCGACGTCGATCGAGGTGGGCGTCCCGCCAATGTCACTCAGGGCATTCGAATCACTGCGAGCCTTCCCGGCTTCGCTGAAGTTGATGGCCTGTAGCCCACCCCACTTCGATGCCTGGAACCCCGACCACGCCAACAACAATGTGACTGTGGCGAGCACTATTGTCACCGCCAAGTCGGCGCGCCGACGCCAAAACGCGTCCGACACTTCTGGTCGTGCCTGCACTGTCATTTCGCCCTCCTCCACTATCCCCCATTCTTTTCTCGTGCCTCAACCAGGTGACCACCGATCTCGGTGACCAGCGCAACGAAGATGCCGATGCCAATGAGAACGTAGAACATCGTGAACACCTTCCCTGTCGACGTTGCCGGCGAAAAGTCGCCGCAACCCACTGTCGTCAGCGTGATCACCGAGAAATAGAGGCTGTCTAGCCATCCCAGGTGCTCGACGTAGCGGTAGAACACGGTGCCGATCGTGACGACCGAAGCTGCGATGCCCAGCAGTGTTCTTCCGTCCGGTGCGCCGACAAAGGATCGGAGCCCAGTCCAGAGGTTGTCATGGAGGAGAAACTAGGCATCCGGCCTCAAACAGCTCTGAGAGAGTCCCAGGAACCGCGTGATCGCTGACCATGAGCTGCTCACGCCAAGAGCACCGCGGCCTGGCGCTCGAATTGATCTCGGGTGATCACGCCCTTGTTTCGGAGTTCCTCAAGCTTCTCGATCTCACCAGCGATGCTGTAGCCGGCAATCATCTTCTGCTGTGCTCCGCCAGCAGCGATCCCATCTCCGTTCACCACATTCTCTGTCGCGGTATTCTCTGTCGCAGTGCAGCGCACCGCCTTCTTGCCCGCCGACTACTTTCGTGCCGCATCGATGCGATGACGGTGAACCCAAAAGAGGTCGACTCTGGCTTGTGACGCAGCACGCCTGTCCGGTAGCTCTTCACCAGTGACTCCAATCCGCTGGGTGGACGACGACCGCAGGCCGGCCACCTCGACGACGCACGCGCCATCCCACGCTACGCCAACGACGAAGGAGACGATCGAGGGGTGTCACGCCAATCCTGACGACCCGATCGCCCACGTCCTCCGAGACGAACTCCGGACCGCAGCACTCCACCGGGTCACGGAAGTCCCGGGCGAGGCGAGTTTGATCGGCGTCGCCTCATTCGTCGGCGAAGCTAGGCGACACGCAAGGCCACGAGCCGCGCCGCGACGCCCGTCGCCAGCACGACCAGGCCCGTCACCAAGGCAGTCGGCGGCAGCGTGAAGATCAACGCCAGACATCTGATCAACCCGACCACGGCGATCGGTTGCGGCCAGCGTCGCTGTTCGGGAGTGAGGGTGAGAGATGCAGCGTTGGTGATCGCGTAATACGCGAGCACGGCCACGCCGGACAGCCCGATCGCGTTGCGTAGGTCGAGGACCGTGGTCAGCACGACGACAACGACAGCGACGGTCACCTCCGCCCGCAACGGGAGCGACCGTGACCCGTCGATGTGAGACAACCAGCCTGGCAGCTCGCGGTTGCGGGCCATCGCGAGGGTCACCCTCGAGACACCGGGGATCAGGTTGAGCAAGACGCCGAGCGACGCGATCCCGGCGCCGACTCGCACAATCGGAGCAAGAGCATCGAGCGATCCGCGTTCCACCACGGCCCGCAAGGGCGCGTCGGTGGTGGCAAGTGCGTCGGACGGGACGGCCGCCAGTGCCGTCACGCCGACGACGGCATAGACGACGAGAACTGCGCCGAGCGCTAGCAGGACAGCCCGGGGGATGGTGAGCTCGGGGTCTCGGACCTCCGCGCCCAGGGTGGCGATGCGTGCGTACCCAGCAAACGCAAAGAACATCAAGCCCGCCGACTGCAAGATGTCGAAGAGGCCAGCGTCGATAGGTGTGATGTGGGCGAGGTCGGCACCATCGCTGGTCCAGCCAGAGATGACCACCACCGCAAGCGCAGTCACCGAGACGAGCAGCAGGATGCGGGTGACCGCAACGGTTCTGCTGAGGCCGCCAATGTTGACCGCCGTGACGCCGACGACCGCTGCGACCGCCAACCAGCGCGCTTGGTCGGGCCACACGTAGGCGCCAAACGTGAGCGCTATTGCCGAACAAGACGCCGACTTGCCGACGACGAACCCCCATCCCGCGACGTGACCCCAAAAAGGGGTAAGTTGTCGCCGGCCGTACACGTAGGTGCCACCCGACTCCGGGTGGATGGCTGCGAGCTGTGCCGAGGACGCCGCGTTGCAGAATGCGACAACTGCGGCGATGGCGAGGCCGATCAAGACTCCGGTACCCGCTGCGTCGGACGCAGGAGCCCAGGCAGCGAACACGCCGGCGCCGATCATCGAACCAGCGCCGATAATCACGGCGTCCGACAGGCCCAACGTTCGATGGAGTTCCCCTGACCCGGACACGACGCGGGAAGCTAGGCGCGTTGGTTGCACCTAGGCTGTCGCCTGAATGAACACCGGGCGAACTCGGCCGCCCAGGAGAACGGACGCGTTGACCAGCAGGGCAGCGAAGTAGGTCGCCTGTGGGGCTCGGAAATAGGCGCGTGGGTGCTGACCAGGTGCGATGCCTCCATGCTGGTGCGCCGTGTCCCGCATCCTTTGCCGACTCCTTTCGGCCCTTGCCCAACTCGCTGTGCGGTCGGGCCGCTCCAATGAGTTCGGGATCGTCGTGCTTCGCCTCCAGCTCATGGTCCTTGGCCGACAGATCGACCGGCCCGAACTCAACGATGACAACAGCCTGCTCGGCACCATCGCCCCCCGCCGACTTCGCGATGGCTGGATCGTCACACCCGAAACGCTGCTGCGTTGGCACCGGCGCAGCCACGGTGCACTCATCGGCCTCTGTGACACGATCGCATCCTCGACTGTGTAGCAGATTCTCAAAGGCCATGGCGTCGACCGCGCACCGACGCGCTCGGCAGTGACCTGGACCGAATTCCTGCACCCCCAACCCGCCGACGCCTCCGACTTCTTCACCGTCGCTACGTCCTGTTCTTGATCCACACCGAGACCCGACAGGTCTTCTTCGCCGGTGTTACCGCCAACTCGACCGGGCCGTGGAGCACCCAGCCAGCCCTCAACCTGTTCCTCCGCCACAGCGACCAACCGCCGCGCCCGTTCTCTGGCCCGCGACCGGGGCAGCCAGTTCATAGACAACTTCGATGAGGTCTTTCGAACCGAAGGCCTCCAGATCCTCAAGACCCCCGGTCCGCACCCCGGTAGCGCAAACGTACGCCGAGCGCTGGCTCGGATCGATCCGCCGAGAGCTGCTCGACGGGTCCATCATCTGGAACCAACGACAGCACGAGCTCCTCGTCACTGACTGCATTGCGCACTACAACCGGCACCGGCCCCGCCACTCCCTCGAACAACGACCGCCGACACCCACTATCGGCCCTGCGCCCATGCCGCCGGCGACCGTCACAGTGCTCCGAACGGCCCGACGCGACGGGCTCATCAACGAATACCAAAACGTTGCATGACCTGCAACGACGGACTTTCCGAGCCCCACAGGTTGTCGAAGGGCTTGCTGGAGAGGCGCTCGATTCTCTCCTCGGTCAGGACGACGTCCTCTTCAAGTCGAACTTCGCCACAACCTACTCGAGATCGCTGGCGGCGTCGGTGGACTTCGACTATGGCTGGAGCGGCCCGGCAATCCAGTGCTCGACTTGCGTCGCGGCTTTCGATGAAACATCGTCGAGGATCCGAAGCTCAACCATTCGTTGGATGGTGTGGGCGGCCAACACGTCTGCGAGGACCTGGCCGCTCCGTATCCCCCCGCTGGAGGTGAGCGTCTCGCCAGTCGCGAGAAGCGCCTTGACAACATAGTCGAGAGCGCGTCGTGAAATCGACACTCCGGCGTCTCGAGCCAGGTCTCGGGCCGACCTCGTCAGACGGTTGACCGTGCCCACGGCGCCATCAGCCGGGTTGAGTCGCCGCCACGACTCTGCGAGATGCTCGAAAAGAATCGGCCAATCAGCCCCCGCGAGCAACGGGAACCGTGGGTCGATCCGGCGTAGTTGTCGAGCCGCGCCTGGGGGGACCGAGGGATCGAGCCTCGCCTGTGCGTCATCGCTATCGGCATCTGAGCGGGTTCGGCCGTCGTCTGGAGCGTCACCATCCATCGGCAGGAGGTAGGCCTGACGTCCGGTGCTGATCTCGCCCTCGGGCACGGCGTGGCGCAGGAACCGCTTGAAGCTAGCGTGGCCGAACCAATCGTCGCTGATCTCGGCGCCGAACTCTCGCTGGAGTGCCCGGGCGAGCGCGGCGAGGTCGGTCGGACGATCGATGGATGCCCAACGGCCGCGAAGCAGCGCAGCGGCGTCGGCCGCCTGGCCGGCCAACAAGTCGGCGTCGCCGATATCACGGTCGTCGGGCCCTGCTACGGCTTCCTGATCGATGCGATCCAGCTCGGTGCGCAGATCCTCCGCGATGTCGTCGAGGATCGACAGCAGATCGGCCATTCGGGTGCTGAGCACGTCAACCAGAGGCGGCAACGCTCCGTCCTTGCTGTAGGTCTCCTCGTGGGTGAGTTCGCCCCAGCTGTCTTGGAGCAGCGTGCGCACCTGGAGTTCACACACGACCGGCGTCTCGCCCACCTCGATACCGAGGTTGACATGCCACCCCCGGTAGCCCGACGCTTTGGGGTCAGCGACGTAGTCACGCTCTGACGCCGGATCCAGCCACAGGCCGCCACCCGCCTCCCGAGGCAGACCATCAAGGGCTGTCTGGACTATGTCCACATCACGGAGGTTGATGCATGTCACTCGCATGCCCACCAGATCGTCGATCGAACCTGCGACGTCGTCCACCGTCGCGATCTGTCCCTCATAGCGGGGGTTGTGGATTTTCCGCCACGTGCGACGTTTCGACTTGACTCGACCAGTGGTGCTGCGAATCCGTGCGAGGTCACGATCGCTGAGGAGCTCGGATAGCGCATGCTCGAGTGACGTCTCTGCCACCGCGAGAGCAGGCTCCAACACCTGTCCCCGGAAGCTGTCGTACCACTCACCGAACGCGACGTAGCCGATCTCACCAACCGGGGACGGCGAGACCGGATGCACGTCAGCCATGACCACCGGCGGGACGTGGCTGACGTGCAAGCGCCAGCCACGGTCCAAGTGCTCGCAGTGTGGTGACGCCGCCCGGGTGGGTCAAAGGGGTGTGCCAGGGCTTCGCCATTTCGCGACATGCTCCAGGATCGGTATCGAAGTCCATCCGACCACCTCTGGTCGTAGCTCAGTGGAAGTGGAGCAACAACGGACGATCCGAAATGGCCAGCAACGCGGAGCAGATCCGCCCATCGTACGTGCCGGCGGGTGGCGATGCGCCCAGAGCTGCGTTCGAGGCGTTTGACCATGCCGAGATCGCCGATGTTGTCGCCCAGCTCTGAATCGATGACACTGCGGAGGCCGTTCATGATCGCCGCCGAGTCAAAGTCATCAACGATGACTTCTGGATCCGAGGCCTTCAACGTCTGCCTATCGACCGAAGCGACAGCGGCGATGTGCTCGTCCAGTTTGTTCGCCATTGTCGTCTGGGACGTGGTTCACATCATCCCAACCTCGAGTCGGGCGACGTCGGAGAGGCGCGATGCGTCCCACAGCGGGTCGAATACGATGGTGACGTTGACGGCCTCGACGCTCGGCATGGCGGCCATCGCGCCGTGGAGGTCTTGGCGCAGGATGTCAGCCATGCCGAAAAACGGCGCAATGCCCGATATTTCGATGTCGACGAACCGTCCGCCGGTTGGGGCTTACTCGGCGTCGATGCGGTATGCAAGGCCGACTTCGACGATGTCGACGGGGATTTCCGGGTCATAGACGGTGGCGGCAGCTTCCCACACGGCGTCGGTGTTGAACGCCGAGTCGTTCGAGGCGTCGCGCGTGGTGGGGGCTTGCACTAGGCCGAAATCGACGGAGTCTTGCGGGCCGAGGCGGGCCATATCGCCGGCGCCGTTCACGATCACGATCCGGTCCCGTCTGATCGGGTATCCGAGGCTACCGACCTGCACAGTTGCGCCATCTGGCTCCTTGCACGCGACCGCCAAAAAGCCTGCTCCGCCGAACTCGAATTCATCCGAGACCCGATTCCAGAAGAAACCGTCGAGCGGGTTATTCACGACGAGCGGCGCGCACACCTGCGCCTACAACATCACGATCCCGGGTTGACAGCTCGCCTCACCTCGCGTTGGGCGATTCCGGCCCATCGCCAATCTCCCTGAAGGGGTCCGACGGCGAGCCACTCACTGAGGGATAGCCGGTTGTGGCGTACTTTTGCGCGGGCATGCGAACCGTGAGCCGGACGGCGTGCGATAGTGGTGTCTGGTCGGCATTCCGGTTCGACCAGAGGAAGGCCAGCATGGCCGGCAAAGACAAAGGCGGGCGGAACACCAAAACGCCCGCTGCGAAGACAGCAAAAGAGAAGCGTCAAGCAAAGAAGGACAAGAAATCGGCGCAGTTGAGTTCCGGGCTAACGCCGTAGACCCACGAGATCAGCCTGTGCGTGCACGATATTGGGATGTGACCCAACGCTCCGGGAAGACCTCGACCGCCGCTGAGATCCGCCGGCTCATCATCAAGATGGCGACCCAGAACCCGGCCTGGGGCTACCGCCGGATCCACGGCGAACTCACCGGTCTCGGCCACACAGTCAGCGCCTCCACCGTCTGGAGAATCCTTAAACACCGCGGGATCGATCCCGCTCCACAACCTTTGACGGTGAACTGGACGCAGTTCCTACGATCCCAAGCCGCCGTTGCACTGCGCCCTCGACCAACGATCACCACTCGGAAGCGCCCCGCAAGGGGGAGCCAGCCTAGATCCCATGCCGCTTCGAGTCGGCAGTTCCACACGATGCGGCGGACTCATCAATGAACACAGAAATGCTGCCTGACCAGCCACGACAGAGTTTCGGTCACCCACAGGCGAATTTAACCCAAAGTACACGCGCTCCGTCGAGCACCGACCTGGAGCGTGCCTGAGCCGACGCGGTGTTGTGTCACGAACGGTGAAGTCATTGATCTGAGTAGTGCTGAGTAGCCGGGTTTGAACCGAATCTCGTCGCCGCAGCTCATGCGATCGGCGGTCTCGACGATGAGGTGGTCGCTGCTTGCAGCCAGAATCTCGACACCTTCGGGCGCGGAGAGATCCTTAGGGTCGGTGTCTTGACGGCCGATGGCGAGGATGGTTTGCCAGATGACGCCCCGGTCATCGGTACTGGGGGTCTCACCGAACGAGTTCTGGCCAGTTCGACCCCAGGGTTTGGTCGGCTTTCGCTTCGACTCGATCACCTCACCAACGAGGGTGAAGGCATCGTTGTGGAGGCCTTCGATGGGTCGTCGATGCAGCGGTTCGCACCCGAGGAGCACGGACTCGCCGATTCGCAGATTGTTGATGCGGCCGGGATCGGAGGAACTGAGCGCCCAGTCCAGGTTCGCTGAGTTCCCGCCCGACACGATCTCGACAGCGACGTCGAACGTCGTCTCGACCGACGCGACCATGGCCGACAGCTCGGCCATCTTCTCCGCACTCGGCTCGATGCCGTTTCGACACGCCAGGTTCGCGCCAATCCCTCGGAAACGTAGCGCGGACAGACCCAGGACCTGGCGGACGGTGTCATGCAGCTGACCGGGCATGACCCCTTCGCGTAGGTCGCCGAGTTCCACCATGACCAGCACGTCGTGGATCCGCCCCGAGGATCGTGCGGCCGATGCCAGAGCGGACAGCACGTCGATCTCGCTGTTGACGCTCATCGTATCGGCCCGCAGGATGCGGTCGATCTGGCTCGGCATGGGCGAGCGCAGCAACAGCATCGGCGCCTCGATGTGAGCTGACCGCATTCGTTCGAGATTCTGGATGCGTGAGTCGCCCAGCGAAACCGCGCCCGCTGAGCAGATGACTCGGGCGATCTCGGGGCAGCCGAGGAACGCTTTGGTCACGGCGGTGACGGAGATATCTTGTTGCGAGGTCCGTCGGACCAGCTCGCGAGCGTTGTCTCCGATCTTGTCGAGATCGATCTCGAGCCGTAGACCCGTCACGTCGCCGCGAACGGCAACGCCTCTTCGAGGTCCGGGAACGCGGCGAACACCATCGCGAGAAGCTCGTCGGTCGGCCGGGTGAGTGCGTCGGTCGCAGGTATCCCGAACTCGACCTCGTAGAGCGCGATTGCGGCGGCGACCTCGGCGTCGGTCATCTGATCGTGGTTGACCGTGAGACCGATCACCTTGGTATCGGCAAAGGTCTCGATGAGCGTGATCTCGCTGGCCGGTGTCGGCATCGCGAATGCGGGGTAGTCGCTGATCGTCGTGCGGGCCGGAGCATGCTGGAGGATCACGCCGGCGGGGCGACTACCCCGCAGGACGGCTGTCGAACTCAGATAGGTCGGGTGGCTAAGTGCGCCTTGACCTTCGACGATGATCACGTCCGGAGACTCAGTGTCATATGCCTCGACCACAGCCGCCTCCAACTCGCCGGTGACGAACTGAGCTGGGACGGCGTCGAGAGCGGTTCCGTAGCAGGCGCCCTGGATCAGGCTGGTCTGTCCCGTGCCGACCAGGACAGCGCGCACGTTGCGGTCGTTCAGGGCTTTGGTCAGGATCGTGGCGGTCGTGCGTTTGCCGATTGCGCCGTCGGTACCGAGCACCGCGATCCGGGGGCACGGGACGTTCAGTATCGCGCCGGTGAACATGCGCAGATCGACCTTCGCGCGGGGTCGGCGGACGTCAGTGATCTCGACGCTGTTGATTGCGGCGGCGGCGGCGAACTCGGGGTCGTCGTTTAGGAACTCGTGCAGTCCGTTGATGAGACCAAGACCGCGACTCATCGCATCGAGCAGCACATTACGCTCGACCGTCGAGAGCACTCCGCTCGTTGGGGCCACGCCGACGATGAGGAGATCGGGTGCGTCACGAGCGGTCGTCATGGCGTCGTCGAGATCTCGACAGAGCGGGATGCCGCTGGCGACACCATCGAGGACCATGCCGGTGTCTTGGCCGGCAAATCGGCTGTCGATGACCGAGATGATCTCGTACCGCTCGCTGTTTCGCGCCAGCCCGTTCGCCGTCTTACCGTCGATTGCGCCGAAATTCGCCTCGCAGTACACGATCGCCCGTGGGCGTCGGGCCCGTGCATCGTCGACTGAGTCGTGGTTGGAATCGGACATGTTGTCTCCTCGAGTAGTACTCAGGGGAGGTGTCCGTCAGATAGATGACCGCAAGCGGCACGGATGTCAACGAGCAGACCCCACCAAGCAGGTGGCTTCGTGTTCCACACTACGAGCCGTGGGACGAAACCGTCTCACGGTGATTTCGATTGCGTGCAGATGCGGGCTTCCCGCCCGCTGCTCGGCATCGCACAGAGCGTTCACGGTCGCCGTCAAGCATCCCGGGCGGCCCGCTGATCGCTATCACACCACCGAGCGCACTGAACCGCTGTTCAGCACCGCTCCCATCGACCTCTCGGTCGATATACTCCGTGCCCGATGCCATTGGCAAACCAGTAGCAACGCGACACCCCTAAGGCCAGAGTCACTCGGTCGCCTTGGTGTGGCCGACGTGAGCATCGGTCAGCCACACCGTCTGCGCCTTGTCGTCGATGCAGTACCAGAGTCGCCCTCAAGCCGGCACCTCGTAGCTCACTCAAACCTGCTCGACGAGCGTGAGGTGAGTCGCATTCGGATGTACTTGGACGACCGGCTCAGGCAGGTCGGCTGAACCGATTGGTGCGGTCCGGCTATCCGCTCGGCTGATGACATTGTCATCACAAGCGACACAAGAACGAGCGATTCCGGAGCGCTGGAGCCCCGGAATCTCAACAGATCTGATCGTGTCGGAGGGTGGACTTGAACTCACCTCCCCCATCCGGCAACAGGGGGCAGGGAGCGGCAGCCAGCGGCAACTGGCGACCGGCCGAAACGCTACTTGCCGTTCGCTGCCGCTCCTTGTCGTTCGCTGCCATTAGCAAAGCATTTCCAGAGCGACACCCCTGCCGGCGTGTCAGTGTTGGTCATCTGCGGGGGGGGGGTTGGGCTCGTGGCTTCGGTCGGCGGGCGGATGCCATCGATCGCATCGGCATTGTCGATATCTCATAGACGGCACCGACGAGCTGCGCCGGCGCACGGGCCGCCTCGACGAGGCCGTGCCCTAGGACTGCGCCGACTGCGCGGCCGGACGGGCGGCGCGTCCACCCGGGTGAGATGAACACGCCCAAGGAGACGAAGGCAACCATCGCCATGAACGCGGCAACGATCACCCAGCCAGCGTCCCGCTCGACGAGCGGGAGGTTTGTGAAGTTCATGCCGAAGAAGCCAGCCACGAGCGAGAGCGGCAACATGATCGCGGCGCAAACGGTGAGAACCTTGGTCACTTCGGTGGCCTGGCGGGCTTCGGCTCCGCGATAGGCGTCGAGGGTTTCGGCGAGGGCCGTCCGAGCTCCGTCGGCGCTTTGTGATGCCAGCGTAGCGGCGTCGAAGACGTCGGAGAATCGACGACGACCGGAGTCGGAGAGCAATGGTGAGGTGGAGCGGCGCAGCACGTCGAGTGCCTCGCCCTATGGGTGCAGCACTCGGCGTAGCTTGGCCAGATCGGAGCGGACTGCGGTGATCTCACCGAGGAATGTGGGATCGGCGCGCAGTGCCAGCTCGACGAGTTCGTCGGCTCGGGAGTCGAATACTTCCAAGACCGAGAGAAGGCGGCGTGTGGCGACGTCGGCGAGGCGACCGAGCACCTCATCGGGACCGCCGTTCGCGAGCTCCTTTCTGCGCTGAACCCCTTGCCACAGGGCATCGACCGAGAGCGAATGGTGAGGTCGGCTGGTCACCAGGTGGCGTCCGGTCAGGAAGCAGTCGAGCTCATAGGTCTCGATGCGGTCATCGGCCAGGGCGTGGAGGATGACGAGTATCGAGGTCTCGAAGTCGTCGACTTTGGGGAGGTCGATATCCTCCACTGCGTCCCTGACGGCCAGCGTGTCGAGCCCTAGTGGGTCCGAGAGCGAGGTGAGCTCGTCGACGTCGACGTCGACGGCCTCGGCTTCGATGTCGATCCACACCCACCCTGAGATGGCTGGGTCGACCGGCACGGAGATCGGGATGGCCAGCTGATCCGACTGGAACTGCAGAGCGCGGCATTGCATGTCCCAATGATCTCGCACTCTGCGGCGCTGTTGGCTGATTCACGCGTCGGACTGGTTGCCGTCGTCGGTGGTCTCGAGGACGGGTTCGTCGGGCAGGGGTTTGACGGGTGGGCGTCGTCGGCGACGTTTGGGGATCATGTCGCGCATGGCTTCGAGGCGCCCGAAGCACAGGAGCCGGTCGTCGTCTTCGAGGGTCCGGTCGGTGCGGGGATTGGGGATGACAGTGGTGCCTCGGTTGAGGGTGAGGATGGTGACGTCGCGCTCGCGAAGGCCGGATTCCGCGATCGTCTTGCCGACGAGATCGGCGCCGGGCTGGATGTGGAGTTCGGCTACGCCGTAGCCCGTGCTGACGGTGAGGCGTTGGCGGACGTCGAGTTCCGGGAAGGCGACCTGGTTGTCGATGTGGTCGATGATGGCGCCGGCGATATCGAGTTCGGTGGCGGTCTCGATTCCTTCCAGGCCCGGGAGGAGTTGACTTCCATGACCAAGGGGCCGTCGTCGGATTCGAGTAGGTCGACGCCGGCGAATCGGAGTCCCATGATCTGAGCTGCTTGGACTGCGGTGCGTTCGTAGACGGGATCGAGGTCGATGGGTTCGGCGGTTCCGCCGCGGTGGACGTTTGACCGGAACTCGTCGCCGGTGGCGACTCGGCGCATGGCGGCGACAACGCGGTCTCCAACAACGAGAGCGCGGATGTCGCGACCTTTGCTCTCGGCGATGAAGCGTTGGATGAGCACATTTTGCTTGGTGCTCTGGAGTGTTTCGATGACAGCGGCGGCGACGGTCTTGTCGGGGGCGAGGATGACACCGATGCCCTGCGTTCCCTCGAGGAGCTTGATCACAACGGGAGCGCCGCCGACGCGGTCGATGGCGGGCATCACGTCGGCGCGATCGCGGACGAAGGTCGTGGCCGGGATGCCGATGTCGTGGCGGGACAGGATCTGAATGGCGCGGAGCTTGTCGCGGGAGTTGGTGATCCCGTTCGCGGTGTTGGGCGTGTAGACGTCCATCTGTTCGAACTGTCTGACCACGGCGGTACCGAAGTAGGTGATAGATGCCCCGATGCGGGGCAGGACGGCGTCGTAGTCCACGAGCGGCTTGCCTCGGTATTGGAGGTCGGGTTCGGCTCGGGAGAGGTCGATGGCGAAGCGCAGGGTGTTTAGCACCTTGACGTAGTGGCCTCGGTCAAGGGCGGCGGTGCGCAGCCGTCGGGTGCTGTAGGAGCGGGGGGCGCGGGACAAGATGGCGAAATTCATGGATCCTCCGGGGTGGCTGACGGTTCGATGAGTCCGATGTGAACGAGGGCGTCTCCTCGGTGAACGACCGGTTGCTCGTTGCGGCCGATCACGATGCCGGGCTTACTGGCGCGAACGGGTCGTTCCTGGGAGCCGGTGGCATCGGCGACGACGCCGATGCGCTGTCGCCGCCCGACATGGTCGCCGAGTTCGACGGCAAGGCGGGCGACGCCGCTGGCGGGGCTTCGCGCCCAGCTGGACCCGGCAAGGAACACGGTCGGGTCTGGTTCAGCGAGGCTGGGTGGCGGTTCGATCATGTCGAGATTGTTGAGCGTTCGCAGGACGCCGGCGAGTTCTCGGGTGTGCGGGCCGTCGAAGTCGCCTCGGATCTGAGGGAGGTTGCGGCGATGGTCAGAGCCGTATGCAGGTCGATCCCTTAGTCGCACTTCTTCACGATCTCGGGCATGAACACGTCCGCGAATCTGGAGGCGAGCGAGCCTCTGGCCGAGCCGGGGAAGCAGCGGTTGAGATCGCGCCGGTCGGGCATCTAGCGGTCGCCGTTCGCGAAGCCGGGCACGTTGACCACCGGTGCAGCCACGAGGGTGCCGGCCAGTGTTGCGGGGTCGATGTGACGCAGGACCTGACGGATGATCTCGACGCCGCACACCTCTTCGCCGTACAGCGCTGCGCTGACCCACACGACTGGGCCGGGTCGAGTGCCGTGGTTGGCGACAACGGGCATGGCCATCCATCCTCCTGAGGGCAGCCGGGCCGGGCGCAGCTCGACCTCGGCGCGTGTGGCTGGATCGATAGTGCGGCCGGCGATCTCGAAGGGCCCGCTGTTGCTGGAGGCGGCGTCGGTCATGGCTGTGGCGGCTGGAGGTACGAGCGACCGGGGTCGACGAGGAAGCGACCCTTGATCGCGCCCCGGCCGATGAGCATCCTGAAGCCCATCTCGTCGCGGCTGGTGAGGGTTACGTCAATTGGCCAGGTTTGATCGGCGAGATCGATCGAGGTTCGGATCACCGGGCGGACCTGGATATGACCGGTGGAGCTGCGGACCTTCCGATAGCCCGCGACCGGGCACTCGACAGTGAGCGAGCCACTGGCGCTGCGCTGTTCTGGGTGGATCTCGAAGCGGACCAACGGGTGGTCGTCTTCTGTGAACTCGTGGAGCCGGAAGGCATGAAGGGTTGAGGTTCGGGCGCCGGTGTCGACCTTGGTCTTGATGGCGGCCACGCCCAGGTCGGGAAGACCAACCCATTCCCGCCACCCCAGTACCGGCTTGGGCCGCTTTGACCGTGTCATGTCTTCCCCTCGGTGGATTGCACGCCGGTGATGATCTCGTGTTGTTCCTGGACCGCAAGATCGTGGGCTCGATCGCCGCTGTGACCGTGGTGGCGCTCGTCGAGGTCGGCGAGGTGATCGAGACGGCCGTAGGCGATCACTGTGTCGCCGCTGTGGATAACGGTGTGTTCGGTTGGCGCCCCCAGGAACTCCCCGGCGCCACGGTGAATCCCGAGGACCACGACGCCCTCGTCGAGCAGGCCCAGCAGCGAGATGGGACGTTCGGTCAGCCAATCGCCTTCCCTCGCGTTGAGTGCGATGATTCCGTAGTTGTGGCTGAACCGGAGAAGGTGCGCGAAGTCTCGGGTCTCGAGGGTGGTGAAACGGGTCAGCGCCCAGCGAGTGGCCCTGCCGAGCAATCTCTCGAGCACCTTCGAGCGCGCCAGCAGCAACAGCACCGCGAGACCAGCGACCAGCGTCAGGCCCCGCCGGACTGCCTGGTCGGCATCAGCGTTGATGAACCCCAACAGCAGCGACGTGACCCCGGTAATGAAGCCGGCGTTGCCGAAGGTCATGAGCCTCAAGATCAGCTTGCGTCGCACGGGGTGGCTAACAACGGCCTCGGCCTCGGCGGTCGTGAAGCCCACCCCCATGAGCGCGGATCGAGCCTGGAACGACGCCGACTCGGTGGCCATCCCGGTGCCTACTAACGCGATCGTGGCCACACGCGCCGCCACGATGAACAACACCGCTACGAGCAGCAGCGACAGGACCGCGATCACGGCGCAGTCTCCGGCGGCGTCGGGCCAGTCAAAGCCCGGGCAAGGAACTCGAGCAGCTCCTTGAAGCTGCCATCGCGGACATCGGGGCTAGTGGCGCTCTTCGCGAGCGCGTCTGACTGTGTCATGGCCTGATCGCTGCCTTCTGCTTGAGAAGCGCGGAGATCCGTTGGCGGGTGACACCGAAGAGTTCGGCGATGGCTTCGATGGTGAGGCCCTCGGCGCGTAGGGCAAGGGCTTGAGCGGCGCGTAGTTCGGCGCCGGCGGTTTCGAGGGTGGCCATGTTGGTCGTCAGCAGTTCGACGATCAGTGGTGGTTCTTCGTCGCGGACCACGCTGACGAGCGGTTCTCCGGCTCGGAGCCGTCGGCGTAGCTGACGGGCTCGTTGTTGGATGGCGCGGCTTCGTTCGACGTTGTCGCCTGCGGAGGCTTCGATGTCGTCGAGGGCGGTGAGTAGGCGGGCGAGGTCTTCGTCGTCGGTGGTCACGGTCCTCTAGTGAACCCCGACCAACTCCTTATGTCAACAACTATTGCTGCAATAGCTATTGACATTAGGAGTTGATGTCGCTAGCGTGATCGGCAGATGCCGCATGCCGTGGTGAACTGGTCTGGAGAACGCATATGACAACGCAGGCCGCGATCGTGGAGCCTCCTTGCTACGACCTGCACGGTCGGAATGGCCGAGCCGCAGCTGATCCACGCGTTCTCGCGCCGATCTCGCCGAGCGGGATGCCGCTTGCGCGGCGCTGGCACGCTCGGGTGGTCACCCAGCGGGAAACCGATCCGACGTCGTGGACGCTCACGACGCCAGCGCTCGAGATCGCTGAGCGTGCCGGCGTCAGGGTTCGATGCGACCATGATCGCTACGAGTTGGCCTTTGAGGTGTCCGCGCCTGATCTCGTGCTCGCGACGCGGGCGACGATGGCCAGATGGGCCCGACTCTATGAACTGTGCGAGCTGCCGGACTGGCAGCTCGTGTCAGTCACCGTCGACCACCTCGGGATCGAGCGCGAGAACCCGGCTCGGTCCGCGTCGTGGCGACGCCGTGCCCCGTCACGCTCGCCTCGGCGGTCGACCCCGTCGGCCATCGCTCTCAGCACCGTTGAGGATGCTCAGATCGACTCGATCCGAACCGAGATCCCCGCACGCGAGGGGAGCTCGACATCGGATCGTGGCTTGGCGGGGAGCACGGCATGACCACCCACACGGTGATGGCTGTGATTACGGCAACGAGTCTGGGCGCCGTGGCGGCAGTGTTGGTGGCCGCCTTCGTCGCCACCCGTCTGACCAACGTCGTGGTGCGCCTGGCCATTCGCCGAGTGGCGGCCAGGCGCCTCGCCGGTGAGACGACCAGATGGCGCTGGCGGACGAGGATGGTTCGATCCAACGAGACCGACGACACCGTAAGCGAGATCCGGCGCCAGCATCGCATCGATGCCCTCTCGCTCGCGTTGTCACGGGTGGCAACGGTGATCATCTGGTCGACTGCAGCCGTAGTGCTCCTGCACGTCTATGGCATCTCGGTCAGCGTTGCAGTGGGCAGCGCCGGGTTCATCGGCCTGATTCTCGCCCTCGGGGCTCAGACCAGCGTGAATGACTATGTGACCGGGCTTCACGTGTTGTTGGAGGACCGCTTCGGCGAAGGCGACGAGATCGAGGTTGTCACCGCCAGCGGCCGAGAGCTGCGTGGCGTGGTCACCGCACATGGAATGTTCGCCACTCGTATCAACGCCGAGGGCGCCAACCACCACATTGCCAATCGGTTCATGTGCGAGGTCACCAATCACAGCCAGCTCGGTGTGATCACCACCCTCGATGTCGACCACCCCGTCGACAGCGCCGTGCTTGCCGCTGCGACCTCCCAGGCCATCGCCTCGCGACCCGACATGCCGATGGTCGTCATCGACGGCGTCGAAGAGCTCCATGACGCGGCCGACCACGGTCGGGAGCGGTCGCGCATCCATCTGCGCGCCTCGCGGGCGCTGGGCGACACCGAACAGCACCACCTCGCCCACCAGCTCCGCCGACTCATCGAAACCACCCCTCCCCCGACCGGCGGACCGACTCCGCCGGCGGACCGATAACGAGCCCACCAGATGGCAACCGCGGCCAAGCCCCGATCGCCTCGGACCCGTGCCCGTAAGCGACTCCAGCCGCTCGATGATCACCTCGTGGTCCGTGCCGACGACTCCGAGGAGACCACCGCCAGCGGCCTGCTCATCCTGTGGGGCTCGAAAATGCGCGCGTGGGTGGTGCCCAGGGCTGGTGCCGCCATCCTGGCGCGCCGTGTTTCGCATCCTCTACCGACTCCTGGCCGCAATCGCCCGGCTGCGTTGCTGTCGACCTCGCTGTGCTGCACTCCCACCTCTCAGATCAGTTCCCGCGGTTTGCATTCCACGACGGGATTTTCGAGGGACTCGACCCGCGCAAGAAGGTCCAGCTGATGCAGGTGCTTAGAGAACACGCTGATGAGGGAATTCAGTTGATTATCACCGCCCTCGTCTCCGACACGCCACCGAACGAAATCGGCGACGAAGACGTTGTGCTTACACTCCACGACGAGGGCGAAGACGGTCGGCTCTTCAGGTTCGAGAGCTGGTAGGGCCGATCGGCGCAAGGCTCATCGCGGCGGCAGCCCACTCGCCCTGGCCGGGTTCGCTGATCGGCCACCCGAAATGAGTGACGTGCGCGCTCTGGGGTCCTACACACCGTTCCGGCTTCGGCCATTTGCAAATCCATTTGCAAACGACACCCCTGGGAGTGATTCCATCCGCCACTCATTGTCCTCATCAACGAGCGAGTAGGTCGCCGTTCGCCACTGTTCGACGGCGAGCTCGTTCCCGTAGACGACGACCTCGACGTAGCAGATCGACACGTCCCAACCACCGCTGGTCTCGACTGAACGCAGACCGAGTGGCGCAATCTCCACCTCGACGCCGCCTGGGACGTCATTCGCCAACCCGGTCAGCGTCTCGAAGACCTCCTGCGAGAGACGGTCGGCGGAGGACGAAGAGGCAATCGAGCGCTGCACCCGAGCGCCCTCCTCAGGAGTCATCCGGACGACGTCCTCGGTGAGCTCCAGGAATCTGACCGCTGCGACCTCGGGACGCGCCGTCGCCTCGTCGGCGGTAGCCGCCGGTCCCTCCTGCCCACTCGGTTCGCCGACAGACCGCGACGTAGCGACAGCGGTACCCGGGGTGTCTGGCGCTGATACCGGAGGCCTTCCCTCCGAGGCTTCCCCGCCTCCAAGCAACACGCCACCTACAACGAGCCCTGCCACCACAACACCGAGAGCAGCGAGAGCTCGGCGAAGACGCTTGCTCATCACAGCCCCGACAGTTCGTTGACGATGGTCGGGGCGAGACCGGTGACAATCGCTCCCGCTGCGCCACCGAGGGCGAACACCCGGCCCCGGCCGCCCTGGATCGAGTTGCCCGTCACCTGCGACAGACCCCACACGGCGCCGCCAACCAGCAGCGACGCCAACGAACCGGCGAGCCCCAGCCACATGAGCCAGTTCAGGACATCCTGAGCGAGATCCGCCCCGGGGAAGCCGTTGTCCGGCGTTGCGTCCACCTGAGCCAGCACCTGGCCAAGTCCGAGTCTCCACGTTCCCATGAGCGCCTCCTTCGATCAGCGATTGCTCACGGCCACCACCAGGGACGCCCGCTCACGTGCGGCGCGACACCGCCCTCGAGATGTCGCGAACTCACACGACCCCGGTCCCTCGTGAGTGCATGGACGAAGACCTGGACCAAGACACTGGCGTCGTCATCGACCTCGCCGACATCAGCCAACGGGCCCGCAAGGTCGTCGAGATCTACGATGGTCTGGCGAGCGGCGACCGCCCCGAACCCGGCGTTCTCGACGCCGCACTCCACGAACTCGACACCGGACCACGGCCACCAGGTCAGCTCGGAAGCGACATCGCGCTGATCGCTTCGGGAGGAAAGGGAGCGACTCAGGCGAACGCTGTTTCCGCTATCGAGCGACTTCGACGGATCACGACGGTGAAGCCGATGCCTCCAGCCACTCGACGGTGGCGCCCACGCGCCCGACAGCGTCGGATTGCTTGGCAGGCGGATCGCTCTCCAACCCTTCGACCGACGGCTTTGGCTGGAGCAGTCGGACCTCGATCGGTTTGGGGGCCATCACACGCTCGATCAGGTCAGCAACCGGTTCGCGATCTTCGGCCGGCTCGGGAGCCGCGAGTTCCGGCTCGACGACTTCGATCACCTCGGTGTGTTCGGCGTTGTCGAGCAGGTCGGCGACGGCGGCCGCTTCGACGGGCTCGGTGAGAGCGGGCTGGAACTCGACGCCGATGGGTTCGAGGGTGCTTTGCCGCGGATCGAGATGAATTCGGTCGGCGACCGAGAGCGGGCACGCGGCGACGACCGCCAGCGGCGTGTTCACGAGAGCGGCGGCCTCGGCGAGCGCCATGGCCGCTTCCACATTGTCGGCCGAGATCAGCACCACGGTGGGGTGGAAGATCTCACCCGGCTTCACGCGCTGTTCGTACGGAGTCGCTTCGAGCCGGTCGTGGAGCTTCCGCATTGACGTCACCGTCTTTGCAACCCACGCCTCGGCGTCCTCGGGAACCGTGACGGAAGCAAGACCGTCGATCCCCTCGATACCTCCGACGGCGACAACCTCACAAAGCTGGCTCCACTCGGCGGCAGCGGTGCTGGTCGCAATGCTGCGGAACCACGAGTGTGCTGTCTCTTGATCGCCCCCGACGCTGAGCACGCCGATCTGTTCGAGGTCGAGCAGCAGGTCCCCTGCCTCGGTTGTGCCGACGGTGACGAGCGCTGGGCAGTAGGGCTGAGCATCCTCGGCTTCCGCTTCGATCATGCGAAGTTCGAGGTCGGGGTGGAGCCGCCATGCGCTGTTCTGGGCGTTGCCCGGCACGAAGCCTTCGAGCGGCGCGCATGCCTCATCGAGCAGAACTTCGACGCCGAAGCGGCCAGCCCGCATGGCGATGACGGCCGGTAGGCGGTGCGAAGTCTGGGTCGCCAGACGAGCGGTGATGAGCTTGTTGGTAGCGGCGACCCACCGGGCTGCCTCCGTGTCTGCGACTGGCCGAACTCGCTGCTCGTACTCGATGAGTTCCTCGGCAGGCGGCTCGAGGGTGGTTCCCGGCTTACGTTTCGCAGCCTGGTGAGCCCGGCGACGACGCAACGTGACCGCGAGCGAACCGGCGCCGACGCTGACCGCTCCGAGACCGAGCGCGACCGAGGCCAACGGGATGCTCGTCTCGTCAGCGGCCGCTGTCCGGGTGAGGTCGGGTGTCTCGACGACGGTCGTGGTCGGCGGCTCGGCGATCGTCGTCGGCGGGGCGGTCGTTGGCGATGTCGTGGTTGATGGAGCGGATTCGGGCGTTGCCTCGGCTGGCGTCGGATCCGCTTCCGCGGGTGCGGCCGAGTCGGCTGGAGGTTCCTCGGCTTCGGGCACGGTGGGGTCCTCGGGCATCGGCGGGAGCAGGAATCGTTGGTCGGGGTAGATGAGGTTCGGATCCTCGGGTGGGAGGAGTCGACCGTCGTTGGTCTGCACCAACTCGGCCCAGTACGGCGCGATCTCGGTGTCGGTCGGGGCACGTCCCCACGCATCAGTGAGGGCCTCTTCGGCGATGGACCAGAAATGGTCGCCGTGTTCGACATCGATCCAGTCCTCAACCGCCTCTGTGTTGCTCGCGGGCGTCGGATCGTTGACCTGCGGTTGGAGAGGCACGACGGCGTCGATCGGCAGGACGAGATCCCATCCGACGCCGAGCTCTTCGGTCGTTGGGTGAATGATCCTTCCGTCGGGCATGAGGCGACCGACGTTCACGTCGCGCACCTCGCTCCATCGGAGCCCGTCGCCGAGCAGCGTCTCGGCGACGCTCCAGAAGGTGTCTCGCTCTCCCGTGATGTAGGTCGGTCCGGAGGTCTCGATCGGGCTCGTGGCTGAGTCGACCGTTCGAATGTCGGCGTCGGCTACGAGCGGCGCGGCGACGGCAGGCTCCATGACCATGACGGGAGCGAGCGGTGCGGCCATCACTGTTGCGGTTTGACCGAATGACCCAGCGACGAGCGTGGCGGTGGTGACCAGACGAGAGGCCGCTGCCTGGATGCCCGGCAGGATCGGTGCCCGGTTGGCGACGGTTCCCTTGGCCGCGGCCACGCTCTCGGCGATGAGGGCGTAGGCCACCTGCAGCCAGCACAGCCAGGCGATGATTCCGAGGGTGCCAGCGAGGAGCCGCTCGCTGCGAGTGTTGTCGGATGTCAGTGGATCGGTGAACGCTTCGACGACGGAGGAGCCGGGGATGCCACCGAGGCGGTAGAGCAGCAACGGCACGCCGATGAGCAGCGCTGCAATGGCGGCGATGGCGAAAAGGCCCTTGGCGAGGTCGGTGAGTCGGCGGATCATGTGGTTCCTTCCACGCTGAAGACTGCTGTGGCCGATTCGGTTGCGTGGACGGTGAACGGCCCGGGCAGGAATCGAGTCGGGACGCTGAGGCTCACGGTCACGGTCACGGTTGGTCCGTCGACTGCGACTGTTCCGGTGTGGCCGGTGGCGGCGAGGTATGCGAGCGCTGCTTGCTCGGCGTCGGCCGGGTCGAGGGCCGGAGCGCCGGTGAGTTGGTAGGCATCGGTGTCGACGGCTTGCGCTCCCGCTCGGGCGGCGTTGTCGGCGAGGTCTCGCGCCTCGGACAGCGCGCCGAGTTTGCGACCGCCATCGAGCGCAAGTCCCGCAACCATCAGGAAAGCGATGGCCAGGACGGCCACCAGCACGCTCGCCGAACCGCGCTCGTCGGCAACACTGAATCGCCTCACGGATCGCTCCGGTACGTGTCGATCACCTCGGTCGCGGTCCCCGTGAAGGTCTTCGTGCCGGGGACCGACAGCGATGCGACATCGCTGAGCGGCGTGTCGCATGAGACCGCTACGCCGACCCATCCGCCGGGAGCGAACTGTGCAGTGTCGACCGCGACGTCGAGTCCCGAAGCGCAGGTGAGGCCGCTACTCGAGAGGTTGCCTGCGGCCGTCTGTCGCGCTGCGGCGACAGCGGCTTCGGGGGTGCCAGCGAGGCTGGCGGAGCGTGCCGCCTCTTGGGCTGCGGCACGAACGTGGTTCTCGGCAGTCGCGACTCGCCCGGCGAACACGACGAGCAACATGAACGAGGTCAGGAAAGCGGCCATGATCACGGCGAACTCCGTGGACACGGCACCTCGTTCGGAAGCGGGACTTCTCATCGCTCCCCCCGGTGCGATGAACCGCTCGATCTCGCCCTCGGCATGCGCCGTCACGCCCCACGCTCCCGGGAAGAGACTGAAGCCGAGTTCGCCCGACACCATGACAGTGACGGTTGTGGCGGATCGATCGACGTTGATCGTGACGTTCTCGAGGTTTCCCGCCTGACTCAGAATCGCCGACGCACCGGCCTGACCGTGGGCTGCCGTCGCGTTCTCGATCTGCGCGGCGTCGAGCGCCTCGCCGGCAGCAGTTTCGGCGGCTTGTTTGGCGT
>NW_028284299.1:0-28114 GCF_059516105.1 Syngnathus floridae | reverse complement strand
TACCAGCCATTCATACCGTTTTCCTGTGATAATGTGTCCATGTACATGTCATTTTTTCTATAGTCATTCACTAAAAATTTTAGCTTAAACCCTAAATGTTATGCAAAAGACTTTTCCCGCTCCCTTACTCATACTTATCGTAATATTATTTTCCGAAGCCTTAATGGCTACAACTATCCGTCCTTTTCTCAATCTTGGAGAAATGGCTAGACACAGCGAGGCGGTCGTTCTTGTACGTGCTGAGCGCAACTTTACTGCGGAAGAAAATGGCCAAACTCGTTTTCGTACTGCCCTTCAGGTGCTAAGCGCAGTCAAAGGACCACTTCAGCGTACTGATCAGTTCGTTTTGCAAAACTTACACCTCAAATTCGGAGAGTATGAAAGGACCATCTGGGGTGACCTTGAACTGGAAGAAGGCAAAAACTACCTGCTGTTCCTGACGATGAATGAATTTGGAGAATGGAAACCTATGATGCTCTCTTATGCAGCATTTGAAGAAAACTATAAAGACGGAGAAAATCTCCTGGTCCCCATTGCTTTGGGAGCTGAAGTGCATGTTCTGCGCACTGGTGATGGCCGTCCGGCAGAACCACTTCAAGTGTATCGTACAGAGGATCTGCTTCGCCACCTTCGCAGCGTTGTTGATCATCGCGAAGCCTGGGACAAAGCCCGCGCTGCCACTCTCCATGATGTCAGTAGCTTCCCCACTAACGAAAGAGCTGCACCAGCACACTGTACCTATATTTCTTCAGCCCCCCTTGCCCGTTGGAATGGATTCCCAACTGCTCTTCCGGTGTATTATCATTCTGGCGGAGACTCCGGATGTCCTACAGCTATTGCTCGGATACAAGGGGCTATCGGGACTATGAATGGCAGCTATACCGGTATTAATCTGTCAGATGGAGGAACGCATACTTTTGTACCTTCCTGCACAGGAGGGGAGGGCGCAACAGATGGTGAGTTCACTTCCTATGTGAGTGCAAATTTAGGGAATCGAAGCTTGACCATTCAATTTGATGACCCTTGCGGTGAGATTGGAGATCTAATGGGCTGTAGTGGCGTCCTGGCTTTTGGAGGAATGTATTGGTCCAGTACTACTCATGTATGGGATGGAATGAACTGGCGAACGGCTCTCTGGGGATATGTTGTGGTCAATAATGGTACGGGAGCTTGCCAATGTGTAGGCGCAAGCACCGATTATGATGTGATGATTATTCACGAAATGACTCACTCTCTAGGTATCGGCCATATCTCAACTACGGATGGCGTAGCCAATATGAACCCTAGTTGTTGTAATGTTATTCAGTCTTTGGATATTCAATGCCTCGATTATACTTACCTCAGCCCGCTACCTGTTGAGCTCCTGTCTTTTGACGGCGCGCAGGTCGAGCAATCTATTCAACTAAGCTGGATGACCGAATGGGAAGATCAGAATGAGGCTTTTATCCTTGAGCGCAGCAGTAATGGCTTTGACTTTGAGCCGCTGGCAAAAATTGGAGGTGCCGGTAATGCCTACAGTACACAGTCTTACAATTATACAGATCGCGATCCACAAATTGGAACCAATTATTACCGTCTTTCACAAACAGATTTTGATGGTACAAATGAGGTATTAGAATACGTCGCAGTAGACTATTACAAAGGACAAAATGTCCAATTATCTCCTAATCCTTATCGTGGAGGACTTTTGAATCTGGATATTGCTCAAGAAAAAAGAGCAGATATGCATATTCAAATTTTTGATATAATGGGAAATTCCGTATTTTCGGAAAAATACAATCTGGATCGCGGTGCTAATCAGCTGTCACTGAATCTGGATCATTTGCCTGATGGCACTTATATTTTGCGTACAGGCCAAAATAATAGTCACAAAACATTGCGTTTTGTCAAAACAAATTGATGGGTTTTATTGCTCATCAATCTTCATCCCAACAACCGTGCGAGCCGGGGCTGGCTTAGTTCAGCTCCTGCTCCTGGGGTGTGAATACACAGGGCTCATTCTCCTTCATACCTCAAATCAACAATACACTAATTTCTGGATCAGCCACCACGCTTTTAACCTCCTCAAAAGGGCTGAGCATCAAATCCTGAGCAAAAAGCAGGCGCAGCTCAGATGGAAGGAAATCTAGTTTCATAAAAGCCTTGACATTGGCCAACTGCCCAGGACTTGGAGCCTCCTGCTGTAGCGATTGTGCCAGGCGAATGCAGATTGCAGACAACAAATCCCCACGTACTTGATGTGGACCACAGAGCTGCCTCAGCGGCTTCGCCACCTCCCGATCAAAATCTGTACTATTTAAAATCGCCGAAGGACCGGGTAAGCGCCCCATCCCCTGATCCAAAAACTCCATAAAGGCAGCTACCGTATCTGCATCCAGACAGGCATCGCCGATCATTTGTATCAATCCTCGTTGCTGATCCCAATTTGCTATTGAGGCAATAGCTTCGAAAAACTGTACCAGGGTGCGGGGACTGCTACGTTGGCCTTCGGCCACCTTGGGTTGAGAGAGCACGAAGGCGATGCCTCGCTCATCAATGCCGCGCTGCGCAGCCCAGTGGGCCCATTGAGGAGCGTCGAAGACCATCGTGACGTGCATCATGCGGGTCAACAGTGCCTCATCTAGAGGAGTGACGCTGTAATCGCCTTCATCCGGGTTGGCAGTAAGGAGGATGTGCCACTGTGGGGGAAGGCTCCAGCTGTTGAGTTCGTAGTGTTGCAGCAATTGCATGATGCCATTGAGGATGCGGCCATCCGCGCGATTGACATCATCAATGAGCAGGATGCCAGGGCCCGGCTGGTTGGGGACCCATTGTGGGGGAGCAAAGTGGGTTTGCTCTCCTTCAATTCGGGGCATGCCGAGCAGGTCGCCCATTTCTTCAAACTGAGCGGGGGCTAGGTAGGCCCAGGCATAGCCCTGTTCGCGAGCATAGGCTTCAACCAGCTCTGTTTTGCCCAGGCCGTGACGACCCCAGATACAGAGCGGTGTTTTTCGCCGCCCCAGCGCCTCTGCCTGGGTATTAACAGCGATGAGATGGTCGATGAGCTGGCGCAGCTCGCCGGCGTGAACAGCGGTACCGTAGGTTGATGCTTTCATATGAATAGCACAAATTAGGTTTATTTCTGTAAAAACTTATCTGAATTCATGAACTTACAGTTTGAACAAAAAATCCAACTCCATCCGAAAGATCATACATATCGATATGGACGCCTTCTACGCCTCCGTAGAGCAGCGCGAAGCTCCTGAACTAAAAGGAAAGCCAGTAGCGGTGGGAGGCTCTAGCAAAAGGGGTGTGGTGGCTTCGGCCAGTTATGAGGCTCGTCGCTATGGCGTTCGTTCAGCGATGCCTAGCATCACAGCGGCGAGGCTATGTCCGGGGCTGATTTTTGTGAAATCCAACTTTGAGTTGTACCGACAGATTTCCCATCAAATTCGCGATATCTTTCATGAGTATACTGATTTGGTAGAGCCTTTGTCATTGGATGAAGCCTATTTGGACGTTACAGAGAATAAAAAGAACATCCGTTCTGCAATCCGCATTGCACAGGAGATTCGTCAATTGATCTTTGAGCAAACACAATTGACGGCTTCGGCAGGGGTATCTTTCAATAAATTTCTGGCCAAAATTGCTTCGGATATCAACAAACCGAATGGCATAAAGGTTATTCTACCAGAAGAGGCTGAAGCCTTTATCGCTGAATTGCCCATCCAGAAATTTCACGGCATCGGAAAGGTGACTACAGAGAAGATGCAAAGGATGGGGATTTACAAAGGCGCTGATCTCAAAAAGATGAGCGAAATCGAACTGGTCAAACGCTTTGGAAAGGTGGGACGCCACTATTTTCGCATCGTTCGAGCCGATGATCAGCGAGCGGTGAATCCCAATCGAATTCGTAAATCCATCGGTGCGGAGCGGACCTTCTCAGAGGACCTCAGAAGATTAGAGGATATGCAAGAACGATTGCTTCCTATTGCAAAGCGCGTTTTTGAGTATATGAAGAAATCGGATAACTTTGGTCGGACACTAACGGTCAAAATCAAGATGGCCGATTTTCGGATCATTACCCGCTCCAAAACCTTTATGCGAGAGTTGAAAGACCGGGAGATTTTTCTCCAGCAAAGCATAGAACTGCTGGCAGAGAATTTCACTCCAGACATGCAGGTTCGCCTTCTGGGAGTAGCAGTCTCTAATTTGATGCATGATGTGAAAGGGGAGGGGGGAATCCAATTGGAATTAGATTTTGATCAATAGAGCATTTGAATTAACATCTAATCTTTACCAATTACCTCATGCAATAAGTAAGTAGGTTTCTACGCAGTGTCTCCTGCAAGGGATGCTGCGAAAATGATGAATTTTAAGTGATTGATTAAATTTATTAATCGCAACTTGATAAAATAGTAAATATGCCCAATAAACGTACCCTGGTAATCTTTGACATAGATGGAACCCTCTTATTTTCCAATTCAATTGACAGCCAATGCTTTGCAACAGCATATAAAGAGCGCTATGCACGCCCTTTTCCGTCCATCGACTGGCGTCAGTTTCCGCATGTGGTAGATACCACGATCTTTAATGTAGCCTTTGAGCAGCAGTTTGGTGAATTGCCGGAAGCTGCTGAAGTCTTGGCCTTTCAGGAAGCCTTCGTCAGCCTGATTCAAGCAGAGCGACAGCGGCAGCCGGAGGCTTTCCAGCCAGTGCCAGGAGCCCGGGAGGCCATCATTCGCCTACTGGCTGATGAGCGCTATTGCGTGGGCGTCGGAACCGGAGGCTGGCAGCGCCCGGCGATGGTGAAGTTGGGGCATGTCGGTATCCCAACAGAGGAGCTATGGATGAGTTTTGCAGATGGTCATACGACTCGCGAGCAAATTATCGAGACGGTGCTTCGCCGTGGCGAAGCCGCGCCCTTTGCTGTTGACCACACCGTTTATGTCGGCGATGCGGTTTGGGATGTCAAAACTACCCGCAACCTTCAGATGCCCTTTATTGGGCTACGCCGCAAGGGGGATCATGATTTATTGTTAAATATGGGGGCACAGGAAGTGATCAGCGATTATTTGGATTACGATGGTTTTTTGCAAAAGCTGGAGGAGGCGAAGCCACCAGTAGTGATGGAATAGAAAAAAAGCCTTTTACCAATGGGCAAAAGGCTATAGTCATAGGGATTATAATCTTAATCGGGAATCAATAATTTTCTAGTAATAAGACTCTGCATTATTGTTATTATTCCCTCTGAGGAAGTCATGAGTACCCCAGTAGAAAAAATGCTGACCACCATACCATCTGTTGTTGCACAGTACTTGTGGGGCAACGGCAGTAATAGAAGAATACTGGTTGCGGTTTCTACGGCGGATGGAAGGATTACTGTAAGGTGTCCAAACCGTTCTTCCTCTTTGGTTTTCATCAAAGTGGCAGAAATTGATAGGACCTACGCGTTGACTTGCAGGCACTTCAAATTTCTTGAGATACTCAAGTACTGCAGGATCATCCTCCTCTTTCTCAATTAAGCCCAAAGCAAGAATGATTTCTCTTTCAGCATTTAGGAATTCGAATTTTTCCTTGATAGCCTCATAGCGATCCGTTCCTTCCAAGTGGTCAAGTACCTCTTGTTGAGTATTGAAGGTAATCACTTCACCACGTTTGGTGACGATGTTGTAGGACTCAATCTCGAAAGCTTTCATAGCTTCTGATTGTTGGGGTTGAATCTGAGCTTCTTCCTTGTTGTTACAGGCGGTGAAAAGAAAGGCAAGAACTGCCATTGTACAGACCGCTTTAATAGATAGTTTTAGCATGATAAAATAATTTAAAGGTGAATAGAATTGTATTTATGATGTGCAAATTAGGAGGATTGACAGAGGTGGTCTATTACAGTTTGTGCAGTAATTTCTGGGAGAAATAAGGCCATTGAGGTCGAAATATGAGGGGGCTAGAGGCATACAGCCTTGATTCGGTAATTATGAGCTCATTATTTATTACATATTGCTCTTTTTTTTCTTAAAATAGGCCTCATATATTTGACATGACTCTGAAAAGTTGTATGTTTGCATTCCAAAATTGGAGAATCGGTCAAAAGTGCCCGAAAAAACATTTTCACCTCTCCATTGTTTGGTTATAAATAATGATCTGGTAGCTCAGTTGGTAGAGCATTTGACTTTTAATCAAAGGGTCCTGGGTTCGAGCCCCAGCCAGATCACAGAAGCCCTGACAGCGCAAGCTGCCAGGGCTTTTCTAATTGTGCGCCCGGCAGGGCGCAATCACTTTGGGGTTGAAGTCCCCTGTGCGCCCGGTAAGGGGAAGCACTAGCTAAACGGCAAGGTTAGTACCGCGAGGTATTGACTGAAGGAAGCCGAAGGCAAAACACTGACCTGACGAACAGGAATCGTATACTAGGCATTACCGTTGGGTAAGGAGGCAATTATCTCTAAAGCCCAAAACTTACACGGAAAGCGGCAATGTATATACGGCAGGTATAAGTGTGGAGGTGACTGCGCATTACCCGGGGAGGTCTCTGGAAGATTTCTTTTTCAGAGAAGTCAGCAGACGTCATATTAGTCCTGATGGCTATTGGGACGAAGGACAGAACCTAGAGTTAAGACTTATGAAATTATTATTAACAGAACTGGAAGCAGTAGCAGGAGCAGTTGTTGAGACCCAACTGGCTCATAGCGAGAGTACTGTTCGGAAAACGGGAGGGTATCTATGAGTGCGACAAACCATCTGGGGAATAATAAAGACAAGAGTCACTTACGGACTGAGCTAATGGAGCAAATAGTCAGTCGCGAGAACATGAGATCAGCGTATGTAAGAGTAGTTGGCAATGGCGAATCATCAGGAGTAGATGGCCTGATTACGTCAGCACTAAAAGAGTACTTACAAAAGAACTGGTCATGCACAACATGGACTTGTGTCCTTGCAAAAGATGCACAGTCGGTACCGTCTATTGATTAACTCTGGGAACCGCCGTGATACGTGAACCGTACGTCCGGTGGTGTGAGAGGGTTAAAGTAAAATGTATACCTTTGTGGTGTAACCGTAGGTTTAAATATACATTTTACTTTACTCTACTCGATGCTAAATTCACATTCAAATATCTTCATTCTTTCAGCGTGATCTCCACGCGTTTATTCTCATCACTGTAGGGGTTCTGAGTATCCTTGAGCTGGCTATCCCCGTATCCTTTGGTCTCGACCCGGCCAGCGTCGATGCCCTGGCTAATCAGGTAGTTGGAGATGTAGCGTGCGCGGGCCTCCGAGAGGGCCTGTAGTTTTGAAGGGTCATCGCCGGTGGAGGTATGGCCTTCTATCAGCAGGGAGCTGCTGGGATAGTTGGACAATAGCTTGAATAGCTCTTGTAAGACGTATCTCGAATCGGGGTGGATGACGCTATCATCCTGCCTGAACAGCAGGTCTTCGACTTCGTAGGGCTTGCCGGCCTTCAGCTCCTTACCCTGGAAGGCGAAGCTCTGCGGCAGCTCGGGACGGTCGGGCTTGCTGTAGCTGTAAAGGCCGCCGCCAGCGGTGCCTAGCCAGATGCGTTTTTCGTTAGCATCGGCGGCGATGCAGGTGACGGCATGTGTACCTGTTGCGACCGGGTTGCCCCACTGTTCCTCCTTATTGCGGCGGATGAAGACATCGGAGGCAATCCAGAGTTCTTCGTCGCGGTCGAAGGCCAGGCCGTAAATTTTGCTGCGACTCAGGTGGCTAGAAAGCGGAACCTTCGTCCAGTTATCATATTTACAATCATAGCGATAGAGCACCGACTTTTTGTATTTAACCCCAAAAGCATAGAGGAAGCGATCTCTTTTGATGAGCTGGTAGATGAAGGTGTTTTTCAGATGTACTGTTTTTTTGACATCCTCATGATCCAGGACGATCAGCCCCCCAGGCGTTGCCAGCCATTTTTGGTCATGCTCATCAATCCAAACGGCATTGACGGTACCATGCTGAGGAACTGGACTTAGCATTCTACCGTGGGTATTGAGGATAAACAACTCTCCCTCATTAGAAACCAGCCAGAGGCGATCCTCTTGATCCAGATGAGTATCAGCAATCAATAGCGGCGTATCCTTGAACAGGCTGGCTTCTTTGGGAATATCCAGCGTATAGTTCACCTGCCCGTAGGTCATTCTGAAAATCTTGCCGCCATAGGTGCCAATCCAGAGATTATCGCCGCTATCCTTATTAATGGATAAAACAGGCTCACTGGCTAGCGCATCGATACTTCGGATATGCTCCTCTTGCATGAGGTAAAGCCCCTTATTGGTGCCGATCCAAAGCCCGTCCAAATCAGGAACGAGGGCATTGACGCGGAGCGAGGACAGCTCGGGGTATTGTTGTAGGCTAAAAGCCTGCCCTTGCCCCCACAGTAGGATACTGGGGAGCAGGACAAGCAGAAGCAATGGGAAATTAAATAATCTTGAACGCATGGAAAAAGAGTTTTTTGTTGTTATGACTGACCTTGATGTAGTAATTGCCTCTGCGTAGACGATTGCGTTTGGTCAGGTCGAAATGGGTATTTCCACGGTAGTTGTTAATCGAGATTTGCTTTTGTAGGCTCGCGCTGACAGGATTGTACTGGCTGTCGATGATCTCCACTTTGACCAATTCGTTATTTGGATTCTCGACCATCGAATGGCTTACATGGAAGCGAATGTCGACGCGCTGGACTTTTTTGCTTTTATGCTTGCCCTTTTCATCGAGTTTTACATTGTATTCTTTGCGGCCTTTCTTCATTTTGTATCTGGCCTGTAGGCTATTCTCCGCTAATCGATTGACAACGGCCTTTTCGCTGAGTAACTCTACGCCCAGGCTATCTGCAAGCGCCTGAAGCCTGATTTGCTCTGCTTGAGCAATACCAAGTTGATCCTTAAGATTGGTAATTTCATTATCCCGTTTCTTGACCTCCTCTGCTAGTGCATCATAGGCCATAGATTTGTCATTCAGGTTGGTGGTCAGGCTATCAAGACTATGTCTGAGTGATTTGATCAAATCGGCTTGGCTATTGTTTTCTCCTTCGAGTGCTGCATTGCGCTGCTGCAGCTGCGCCAGCTGTCCGCTGATCTTTTGTAGCTCAGAGGCTAAGGCCGCTTTTTCTTCCTCTACCTTATTGACCGTAGCCTGTAGTTTACGAAGATCTTTGGTTTGTACCTCGATATACTTGGTTTGGATGGTGCGATGCTCGGTACTCAGAGCACCCGATTTATTGAGCAGATCATCTAAGTTAGCGGCAATGCCTTTGCCCACGATCTGACTGCTGAGGAAGGTCGAATTGCCCAGTTGCTCTTCGGCCGTTTGAAGTTCCTGACTGAGGATGTCAAATTTATCCTTGAGCGTCAGCAGGTCGTCCATCAGCTGTTTGTGCTGTTTGTTTTTCTCGTTCAGGTCTTTCATTTGCTGGGTGATAGTTACCTGGCTATCACTTACACGGCCCTGTTCGGTATCCAGTCTTTCTTGCAGGCCAGACACTTCTTGGTTATACTTTACGAACAGGGTGAGGGCTGCTCCTGAACCAACCAGTAGCAGTAGCAGCATGAGAGTTAATACTTTTTTCATAATACTTTAGTGATTTAAAATTTTAAAGCCTTCTTGTTTATTGTCATTCATTACGGTAGTTAATTCGCTTTCTGTTGCATCCGATTTTTGAGCCACCGGGTTACCTTTCCATTCGGTCGGAATTGGAAAATAGTGACGACAGCGGTGGTGATGTAAAGTGCTTCGCGGATGTACTTGTAAGGGACTAAGACAAAGACGGTACTGATGATCAGTACGAGAATGAGTACCCCAACGAGTGTAGAGTTGATTGCCTTACGCTCGGTGTCACCAGAGTTGTTGACTGCTGTCGGACTAGGCTCTGGATCTAATTTTCCGGTGAGCATCGGCCAGCTGATAATGATGCCTGCAATAGCGAGGCCACCAAAAATCAGGATGGATAGTAATAATTTCGTTCCCATGATTTTAAATTTAATAATGCCATAAAATAGCCCTACGATCACTGCTTAAGCAGTGTCATTTGATCTTGATTCTAATTCCGGCTATAGTGGTTTTCGTAGGAAGAAATTAATAAAGACTGGGTAGGAATCACTGAAAAGGAAAAATCCCAATTTTGCTCTTCATTAGTCGCCTCAAAGCCTGTTTAATTTCTTTGTTTTGCTTTTTCTGTATATTTGTTTTTTATTTTGAAAAACAAATTGAAAACTAATTTAGTTTCTATTTCTGTTGTTTTTTCAAAATAAAATTCAAATTTATTTTTTTGACCATTACTGGACTTTTTGGATGAATTGCGCTATCTTTAAATTCAAAGCTAATATGAAACTAAAACATGTTCCCTCTTGTGCGATACTATCAATCCCATAACTATTATCGCATATTCTATCTAAATTCAGTACAACCAACTGACTGCTTTGAATCGGATTAAAGATTGCCAGCGGCTATATTTGTCAACTTAGCTGCATTCGGCAGCATTTTTACTCCGTCGCACAATATATTGCTATCGTACAGCATTTTAAGAGCCCAATTTTGCTTGAGCTAAATGCTTAAGTCACCTCAAAGCCTGTCTTCGGATAGGCTTTGTTCATATAGTGAGCCCTTATTGCGAAGACAGAAAACTCAGCTTGCTGATTTCCTGCAGGTAGTGAGATTCTCTGTATTCACTTTCCTTTAGGCTGATATTGATCTTTTTGAGTTCCTCTTCTTTCTCTATAATATCATTGCAATAAAGCATAATGATTTTATCTTTATTTTTAATGCTGGTTTTTAGATTGCTTAATTCTTTTTCGTAAAGTTTTAAAACCAGTTGATGTTCTTTTAAATTATTTTGTGCTTTGTAGAATGAATCACCCCAAATAACGAATTTGTTAATATTCTCAGTCGGTTGATATTCAAGAGCAGTGCATTCGTCTTCGATTTTAAGCAAGGTTCGCCAATAGTAATTTATTTTATCCAATTGGAAATTTAAAGTCTGTTGCTGCGTATTTATGGCAAGGATGGCAGACTGTATTTTTTCCTTTTCATGATTCAGATCAACATAGGATGCCATATGCTGTTGATGTTTGATATTGCTTAGGATCCAAATATTCGCGAGGACGAAAAAGAGAATCATAGCGGCTCTAATCAACTGCTTGTAAGAGATTCGCTGGGCGAGAGGAATGCTGCGATGAATCTTGATCTGATCAATGCTTTTCTTTTCCTCTGCCAAATATTGCTTTCCCAAGCCTTGGCCTCCAAGCCGTAGCATCTGCATAAACGACAATTCTTCTTTTAGGCCTTCGTCCTCTTCCAACCGCCGCACAAAGTGCAGCTCCTCCTCTTGGCTAAGTTTACCCTGTAAGTATCTTAAAATCAAATCATGTCGATCTTCATTGAAATCTGTTGAGCTAGTCATCGAAATAATTTTTAAGAGCTCGGATGTTTGGATCGGCTGCCATTTTTAGTAGAGCGTTCCGACTGGTGGATTTCACCGTATTATAATTGCTGTTGGTTACCTTGGCATAATCCTTTAGGGTCCAGTCGAAGTAATGAAGTGCAATCATCAGCGATTTTTCTCGCTCCGTGAGGATTCTGTCCATCACCTTTACTAACTGTTGCCGGATGTATTCCTGATCACTATCCATCACTCGTTTGGATGGCGTTTGTAGTGTCAGTTGATGCCTTTTCACCTTTTCGCCGTGAGCAGCTCGTCTATCTTCATTGCGCTTTTTATTCAGGCAGCGCTTAGTAGCAATATCGTATAGGACCGTTGATAATTTGATGTGCAAACGCCATCCCATTTCTCTGACCCTTTTGACCAAATCCCAAAAACTCTGTTGGAAAATATCTTCGGCATCCATCCTGCTGAATGGAAATCTCACCATCACCAGTCGCTCCACCTGGCCATAATACTGCCGGTGCTGGCTCATGTAACGATAGACCTCTCCCAAATGCCCTTTGTCAAATTGGCAAATTTTCAAGATCAGTTGATTGTCCGTGTAGTGCGATTTCCCAAACATTGGCTGGTGCCTTTATGTGTTAATCAATAGTTTAGACCCTCAAAACTCAGACGGGTGAGTTTTGAGCGATTTTTTTTACAACTATTTTTGATTACCAGGAAGTCGTTGGGACGCAGTGGCGTCGAGGCGAGTTATTCGCGAAGATGAAAAATGAATTTTCACCCATAAGATAATGGAATTGAAATAGAGATACAAGTGTAGCCGGAACGACATATACTAAATTTGTCGGCTATAATACATTGGAGTATCATAGCCGACAAATTAGTAGTAAAGATGAGCTTATTAATAACCTCGCTCAATCAGCAGTTGCTTGCTAATGGCCTTTTGGCCTTCGATTTGGACATAGATGGTATACAAACCATTGCCAAAATCCTCTAAAGGAATACGGATGAAATGCTCGGGAAGCGCGCTAAAGTCCATCACAAACTGGCGCTGCCCCAAAGTATTGAAGAGCTGCAATTGTGCCGGCTGCCCTGCAAAGGGCTCCAGATAAATGAACGCCACCTCGCTGGCAGGATTAGGAAACACTACCATCTCACCTTCCGCAAATTTGAATTCTAACTGCTGGATATTAGAATAGGTAAAACTACCATCTTGCAATACTTTCTTAATCCGATAGTAGTTCATCCCATGATAAGGCGCCTTATCCCAGTCCTCATAACTCAAGGTCCTCATGCTGATGTCCTCATTTTCTCTTCTGAATAATTCTTTGAACTGCTGTCCGTCGCGAGAATGTTCGATGATAAAATAATCGGTTTTGTACGAGGTATTGGAGTACCACTGCAGCTGAACCGTATTGGTCAGCGGACTAGCATTGAGTTGCACGAAACTTTGACTGGAATTCTGTGGACGAGGGATGCCGCCGACAATATTGATGGTATAATCCTCGACTTCGCCATAAGCGAATTGCTCACAGGGAATGGAGCTGTTGAATTGCTTAAAAGCCAGGCGTAGTCGTACTTCGCCATTGGTGGCATTAGCCGGTAGTTGTAAATTACCTAAGCGCTGTACATTGCGGGTGCCAAATCCTGCAGAATTGATGATTTCAGAAATGACCAGTTCTTGATCTGCCTCAAAGATGCCATTGGCATTCCAGTCGATCCAGCCGCTTACGACACCGTAGTTGAAATTACTGCGGAGTACCAGCTCCAGCTCGAATGGGTATTCTAGTCCGGCAGTAAGCGTAGTTTTGTGATCTGTAAAATCACTGTAGGAGGAGCGTGTAGAAGAATTGCGAATATCCTGCAGGCCGAAATAACTGATCCAGTTGCGGGCGGAGCTTTGCCCGCCGGAGTTACAGTAATCCAGAGGGTCCGTAGGCAAGGTTTGCTCTCTTTCGACGATGACCTGGAAAGAACAGGTACTGGAATTGCCACACTCGTCGCTGGCCTCATAGCTGATGGTGCTGATGCCTACCGGGAAGAAGCTACCAGGGCTCTGACCTTGCACTTGCTGAACGCCGCTTAGGCCCGCCGGGCAGCTTGTTGAAGCAGTGGGAGCCGACCAGTTAGCCTGCACAAAATCCTGGCTAGCGGAGGCAGTGAGCAGTACATTTGCCGGGCAGCTCAGGTTTAGAAAAGTGGGCTGAATGATCCCCGTTTTAATATCTACCGAATAGTCTTCGACTTCTCCAAAATCATATGTTCCACAGAGTGGCGGGAAAGCTCCTCTTTGCATGGCAATACGCATTCTTGCCCGCCCTTCCTGAGCATTTGCAGGAATAATAATTTCTCCTCTTAAAGATAGTCCTTGAAAAATCATATCGGTTGTCAGAATACCCGAATAGGCTAATTCTGCCTGTTCCTGAAATGTACCGTCCTGATTATAATCAATCCAAACACTAAAATATTCATCCCAAACCTGATAGCTAAAGCTAGCAGTGAGGGTAATCGCATATTGTTCTCCTGTTCTTACCTCTGTACTTTGCGCCGTAAAGTCGCCATATTTTTCCTTAAAGCTGGTATTATTGATTGACCCAAATTGGACATTGCCAATGTACTCAAACCAGGGTTGTGTTCCACGGAGATCACAGAAACCTGTGGTCGGTGGGGGAGGAGCCAAAATGGTAATATTGAAGCTGCAAAATCTTTCGTTTCCGCAGTTATCGCTGGCTCGATAGCTGATGCGATGCTGCCCGACGGCAAAGGCAGTACCATTAGCGGCACCCTCGGTTTGATTGATAGCGGTACTACCCGAACAATTGCTAGTCGCCTGCGGCTCCTGCCAATTGACAATCCTACTGCTTTGACCTTGGTCTGCTGTAAAGATGAGATCTTGAGAGCAGCTGAGATTGAGCGTCGGTGCAGCTAGAATAGTAATCGTAAAACTACAGGATTCACTATTGCCACAGTTATCATTGGCTCGATAGCTGATGCGATGCTGTCCAACGGTAAAATTGCTGCCATTAGCTGCGCCCTCAGTCTGATTGATAGAGGTACTACCTGCACAATTGCTCGTTGCCTGCGGCGCCTGCCAATTGACCAACTTGCTGTTCTGGCCGGGATTGGCAGTGAGTGTTATATCCTGTGGACAGTTGAGTGTAAGCGTCGTAGCAGCTTGAAGGATGGTAATATTAAAATTGCAGGATTGACTATTCCCACAGTTGTCCGTCGCAGTATAGCTGATGCGATGCTGGCCGATATTGAAGGCACTTCCATTGGCTGCGCCTTCAGTCTGATTGATAGAGGTACTGCCTGCACAATTGCTCGTTGCCTGCGGCGCCTGCCAATTGACGACCTTACTGCTTTGGCCGGGATCAGCAGTGAGCGTGATGTCCTGCGAACAATTGAGGTTAAGCACGGTAGCACCCTGTACGGTGATATTAAAAGTGCATGATTTGCTATTCCCACAGGCATCATTAGCGACATAACCAATCCGATACTGGCCGACAGGAAGGTTAGCTCCATTGCTTACCCCTTCACTTTGATAGAGTATAGGATTGCCAACACAATTCGTACTCGCCTGCGGCTCCTGCCAATTGACTACGGTACTACTTTGACCAGTGGGAATCGTGAAGCTAAGGTCCTGAGGACAATCCAGGTTGAGGCTTGTACCTCCACCGTTACCGTTTCCCACTACAACCGTAATTTCATCTTGCAAAGTATAGTACTTAGCCGCTGTAGCCAGTCCGCTGAGGTCCTCTGCAGTAATTTGAAGCCTGTAAGTTCCCGCTGCACTAAAGTTGGCTGTAGTTGAAGAGCTATTGGCATTAGAGAAGTTGACATTGCCAGGGCCGGAGAGGAGTTTCCACCGAACTGGCCAGTTAGGCGTACTGGTGTTCAGTTCTATTCTGGCATTTAGATTAGCAGATTGTCCTACATCAATAGTCAGATTTTCTCCAGCATCAATAAAATAACCGGTAGTCGTCGGATTGAAGGGCCAGGTGGCTTTGTCCGTAGGGAAGTAGCGACGGAATAGGTCATAGCGGCCATTCCAGTAGTCTGCTGGCTGTTGTCCATGATTTAATTCCAAACCATGAAAAAGTACCTTTGGTCCTTTCAGTTGATTGAACGCCGCAAAGATTGTTGAAGCGGGGTTGATCTGATCTTCATAACCTGCAAAAACCAGAGCAGGGCCATCATATCGGCGGCAGAAGTTAATAGCATCATAATAACCAACCGCTTGTAGAGTCTGCTGCTCGTGGGCCGCAGTACCGAAGTTGGCTCTTGAACTATGGATATAATAAGGGAAACCACTAGCCTGATCGTAATACAGCCCACTATTTTCGCAATGACTAGGATAGCTACTGACCATTAAGCTGACGCGATTGTCCAGTCCTGCGGCCATCATTGCCAATCCTCCTCCCTGACTGACGCCTACCGTAGCCAGATGTTGCCCATCAAAATCAGGGCGAGAGCCTAGGTAATCGATAGCGCGCAGTGCAGCTAAGACAGCATATCTATGATAATTACCCGAAGGATCAGCAATATCATTAGGTTCGTAGGCATTAGGATCAACTTGATCTAGATCGGCATTATGAATACCAATTGTTAATGCCAAGGCTCCTACACGTTCGGCTAGAGCGGGTTCCGGCTGCACGAGGTTAGCCGCACTGCCGAAAGGCGGAGTAGTCAGAATGGCTGGAAAAGGCCCATTACCATTCGGAATGGACAGGTAGCCATAAATTCGTCGGCCATCAATATGGGCCAGATTAAGCCTATAAGTTGTGGAATAGGGTGTATTTGAGTGGAAAGTCAGCCTTGGATCGAGAGGAATGGCAGCAGATTGTGCTTTCAGGCCATTCCAGAATGCATCGAAGTCAGCAGGTTCAGATTGTATGGGCTGTTGTTCCAATGGGGCAACTACTGCTGCTGCTAGTGCTGTACGGCCATTTTGTGAAACATCGCAGAGAATGCTACCTGCTTGATTGGCTGAATAACTTACGACGCGGCTTTGGCCGGCAGCAAGAAAGAAATTACCACTTTGAAGCTCTGGCGCATAGCGATCATAACGAAGTGTATAGTTAACGGTACCGCTGATTTCAGCAGTGATTCTAAATTGAACCGCCTCCCCTACATTATATTTTGCATTGTTGGCTACAGGCTGAACAATCTGGGCCAATAAGTTACTGTTGAGTCCTACAAATAAGAATAGCAGAACAGTTGCCCACCTCCGTGATAGGGCAAATTGAGAGAATACCATAGTATTTGTTTAATTACAGTTAAACAATTCGTTTTAGGGGTATCGTAACAATTTGAAACGGGTTCCGGGAAATTGGTAACAGTATAGGGGGGGATAAAACTGTTGATGTAGATTGTGGCTATTATACGACCGTAAAAATAAGTATTTTTTGGGTATTCCCCAAATTGTATAGTGAATTAAATGTCAATTCGACACTAAATTTCATCGTTTTTTGGCGTATTTCCTTTTTCTATTCATATAACTAACTGCTTTTTCAATGCCTTCAGGGGTTAATGGGAACATTTCAAAGATTTGTTTGAGGGAAGGAATAGTATCAGAGCTTTGCCAAAAACGTTCCTGCATGGGATTCATCCAGGCAATACGCGAAAAACGCTCCTTTAGTGCCATCCAGTCCCCATAACTCGCTCGCGTCAGCTCATAAGGAGCCATATCAGCATCGCCAATGATGAAGAAACTGTAATTTTTATCTAATAGCAGGAGCTGGTCAATATGAATAAATGTTCGGCGGCTGGCTTCTTCATAAGCACCGCCATAGATGGTATTGTGATAGTAATAGGTTTTGAGATCATGAGCAAAGCGCGTTTTCATCTTGGAGAAGAGCTTGGTGACATTGCGGATATAAGGGGTCATTGAATAACCACCATTATCAATAAGCAAGACCACTTGCACTTTGTTATTAATCTTCTCTTTTTCGTAAGGAAGGAATAATCCTCCCTGCTTGACGCCTTCTTTAATGGTAGTCGGAATGTCCAGCAGTAATTCTGTAGATTCATCCTCTATCCCTTTCAAACTAGCCAGGGCCGCGTCGATATTATCGTCCCGCAATATGGCCTTGACGTCTACAGGGTAGAAGCGCCGGTCACCAATGACTTTTCTGGCCATTTTACCTCCGCCACCACCTCCAGTACGAATACCTCCGAAGGCGGCACCTCCATGCCCATAAGGCGAACGCCCTCCAGTACCGATCCAATGATCACCACCAGCATGTCGCCCCCGCTGTTGGCGAGCAATCTCCTTCATTCGCTGCATCAGTTCCTCCAATGAAAGGTCACGGTAGTCCGCCGCTTGGGTGATGTCATCAGGAGGACGGGCATCATCATCAGGATTATCATCAGGACGAGAAGGATCATCATTTTGTAAAATCTCCTTACCAGATAAGACCGTCTTGATATCGAAGGTACTAAGATGAATTTGGTCCAGGTATTTATCGATGAGTTCTTGGAGGTCGGGCTCCTCATCGGGCCGCTCCTCTTCCAAAAAGGCCGTCTTCCATTTTTTGAAAGCTTCGGACCGGGCGATAGCATTTTCGAGTTTTTCTCCCTGCTTAATATCTACATCCAAGAAGTACTCATAAAAGGCAACCGTAAAGGGACCAAAGTCGGTTGGGCCATTGCATAGTAGTCCCCTAAGTACAAGATACAGATCACCCAATGTATTAACCAGTCCTTTGTTGAAGGCCTTGCGCAGCAGGAGCAGGGTTCGGACATCTGCTCTGAGCTTATGCTTGCGAAAGTAATGTGGAAGCTGATTGAACATAGGCGATAGGCTTTAGGCGTGCTAATTTCTACGTCTTAATATTTTTTCCAAATCCGCTTTTGTCTTAGCAAGTACACCTGCTCCGTCGAGTTGCTTAATACGCGTGAAAGCTTCAGCTTTTGGGAAGGTACGAAGGTACTTAAGCCAGTTGAGTAGCTCTCGGGTAGCGGGAGCGCGTTCGAGGCCAAGGTGGCGCAGTTGGTAGAAGAGATCGAGCGCTCGTTGTGTCAGCTCTGGATCATTATCTGGAAAATGCTTTCCAACAATTTGAGCCATCATCTCCGGCTCAGGAAATGAAATGAAATGATAAATACAGCGGCCCTTAAAGGCCGTTGGCAGCTCCTGCTCGCGATTAGAGGTGATGACAATGGCTGGCATCTGTTCTTCCGATACTTCAACGACCCTTCCGGATTCAGGCAATACGAAGCGACGATGACTCAGGGCATACAATAGGTCATTGGGAATTCTCTTGGTGCCTTATCAATTTCGTCAATCAGCAGCACCGAATTAGGCGAGGAATAGGCCTGCGCGCCTGGCCCCATGATGATGTAATCGTCGAGCTGCTCCGTGCTGCGGCCTCCGGTACTCAATGGCCGCCCTAGCCCTTGTGCTTCGCGCTGTGCATTGAGCACCTCCACCTGCGAGTCGCGCAAGTATTTGACATGATCGAATTTGGCCACAAATTGATCTACCGTACTTTTAGAGCCTACAGGATAGACAAATAGATCCAGATTCAGCGCTTTGGCAAATTGCAGCGGCAGTTCCGTTTTGCCCGTACCGGGTTCGCCTTCTATTAATAAGGGCATCCCTAATACTCGGGCCATATGGAAGGCCTGCGCCAGTTCATTGTCACATAGGTATTGATCGAGCCGGTCCACATCGATGTATTGGCCATAAAATTTTGTGTTTGTGTACTCGTTTATTAACCCTAAAAGCAGGGGATTGTTTCGAAAGTCAAAAGATAGGGTATGGAAACTGGTTTTTGAAATGGAGGAGAATTAGGTCTTATTGGGTATTAGAGATAGTTTTTGCAAAAGTGGGAGGGTCCCACCCAATTTGCCACCGCCGCCAATCCTCCCACTTTCTATTTAGACTTGACCATTAAAGGTCAGGTCTTGCAGTAGTACGGATTGCAAAACTTCCTTCTGGAAGATGGCATTCTTTTTCTGTCTAGGCCTTTTGATAGAAAAAGAAGGTATGTATCTAAAAATGGATTACCAATGCAATCGATCAACAGTTTTCCTTACATGTGCAAAGGCAACAATCGAAATGGAAGATAAATATAAAACAAAAAGTGTTGATTTTCAACAATCATCTTCTTTTTTGATTAATAAATGCAATGATATTGTAAACTTATTTACCGAAGCCTTATAAATTGTCAGAAGTTTGAAGGCAGAATCCTTATTTTTGCACTACATCAAATATTCCTAACCATGTTCGAAAATATCAAAATTCCTCGCCCGCTTTATCAATCCGAAGAGCATCAGATGCTCAAACAGACTGCTCGGGACTTCTTTGAAAAAGAGGTGATCCCTTATCACGAGCAGTGGGAAGAGGATGGCATGGTTAGTCGGGAGGTATGGCTTAAAGCTGGAGAGATGGGCCTGCTTTGTTTGGATGTCCCCGCTGCCTACGGCGGCATGGGCCTCGATTTTTCCTTCAGCGCTTTGATTTCCGAAGAACTATCGCGCACCGGCTGCACTGGCCCTGGTTTTTTTCTCCACTCTGATATCGTATCCCCTTATCTGATGAAATATGGTAATGAGGAGCAAAAGCAAAAATGGCTGCCTCGCATGGTGAGCGGAGAGGTCATCACTGCGATTGGAATGACAGAGCCTGGCTGTGGAAGTGATCTACAGGCCCTCCCGAACCACTGCAACTGACGAAGGCGATCATTATCTGGTCAATGGACAAAAGACCTTTATTACCAATGGCTATATGAGTGATTTAGCTATCATAGCGGTTCGTACTCATCCTGGGACACCTAGAGAAGGCATCAGCCTATTGCTTTTGGAGTCGGACATGGAAGGATATAGCAAAGGGCGACCTTTCAAAAAAGTAGGTATGAAAGCACAGGATACCTGTGAGCTGTTTTTTGATAATGTGAAGGTGCCGAAGGCTAATCTGCTGGGGGAGGAGAGTATGGGCTTTAAGTACATGATGCGCGAGCTGGCGCGCGAGCGGCTGATTGTAGGCATTATGGCGGTAGGAGGAGCCGAAGGCGCACTGAATGAAACCATTCAGTATACCTTAGGTCGCAAAGCCTTTAAGCAGCCGATCGCTGGTTTTCAGAATACCCAATTCAAACTGGCAGAGATGGCTACCCAGCTACAAATTCATCAAACTTTTACTGATCGGTGCGTAGAATTGTATATGAATGGAGAGCTGACCGCCGAGGTCGCCTCGATGGCCAAAATGTCTTGCACCGATATGCACTTCCAATTGTCAGATGAGTGTATGCAACTTCATGGAGGTTATGGTTATATTTGGGAATACAAAATTGCTCGTGCCTGGGCAGACAATCGCGTTACACGAATCTATGCCGGTACTAACGAAATTATGAAAGTCCTCATTTCTCGTGGATTGCTGAAGAGTTATTTTGATGAACTCAAAAAGCAGCGTCGCAAGAAAATGAAGGCCGCAGAACTAAATCATAACAAGCTCTGAGCTTTTCAGGTGCACCTAAAACCAATACTATGGCAATGCTCGCTAAAATCCTCATCGGGCTGGTCGCCGTAGAGCATCTCTATATACTTTGGCTGGAGATGTTCGGCTGGACGACGCGTGGTCCCAAAGTCTTTCGCTCTATTCCTAAAGATCTCTTCGAACCCACCAAAGTGCTGGCCGCCAATCAAGGCCTTTACAATGGCTTCCTTTCGGCGGGCCTCATCTGGTCGCTACTGATCAGTAATCCAGAATGGTCGGCCAACGTAGCGATTTTCTTTTTGGGCTGTGTGATTGTTGCGGGTATCTATGGAGCACTATCGGCACAGTGCTCGATATTTTATATACAAGCGCTGCCAGCAATCTTGATTGCTGGCAGCGGTGTTGATGTGAAATCTGTATAGAACTGAATAATTCTTATTAGAAATTGATCAAAAATAATGATGAGCTTTGTATTCTTGTCTCTTAATAGCTTTCTTTCTAGTTCGTCGATTTTTCTTCCGATTTTACCAGAATTAATTTTCATACGATCCATAGTTGCTGAAAAATGGTACAGATTATCATTAAAATTATCGTCAAGGTAATACATGTTTTGTATAATCATTTGGTATGCTCCACCTTCGGTATGCATTTCCAATGCTTTGTAATAGTTATTTATGGCCCTTTCTATAGAACTCTCAGGATTAAGATCATTTGTAGCTACCTCACCGATTAGTGATATTAATTGGTTAGTCATTTGTTCTTTCTTGTCCTTATCTAATTTTTCTTTACAAACTTCAAACAGGCTTAGCCAAAAGCTTAATCTTCTGTAAACAGAGGCTAAAAGGATATGGCTATGGATATACGAAACATCATAAATACCAATAGAGCGGATCAGCTCATGAAAACAAAATATAGAGTCTAAGATCAGAAACTTGAGCTCCTCAAGCTTACTAATATCATCACTTCCAGTCTGTGCGAATCGCTCTGAATTGGATTTTTGATGCTCATTTGCTTGCTGGGAGAGTAGATTTAAAAATTTAGAGTGTGCGATCTTCTCCAGTTCCGCATATTGTTCTGTTTGTTCCATTTCTATGCGCTTTTCTTTTTCAATTCCAAGTTGATCCAGAAATCGTTTGAAATTATATATAACCCTATATCGAAGCTCTAGTACTCTGTTGTGTTTCCTGCTTACAGTAGAGTAAGCATGACGAAACAATCCTCTAATTTTGGCACCTCCTCAGTCAGTACTAACTGAAGTTCCTTGTAAGTAATCAAAAGCTCTTTGATGTCCTCACTTGCGGAAGTATTGGTCAGGATAAGTTTATTTAGAATATATTCATCTGTTATTCCAGTGCTTTGTTCCGCTTCATTGGGAGAGATTGCATTATTCATTCCATCTTTACAATTGATGAGGTCGAATATTTTCTTAAGTTTTGTAATTTCAATATCGTTATTGTTTTCGTATGCTCTATATACATGTCGTATTGCTTTTTCTAAGATCTGCTTTTCAAGTAGCGAAATGAGCTCTTTGCGCTGTTTTCTTTGATATTTCGGAATAGTAATCGTATCAAATGTAATATCTTAGAGAGTTGAAAAGCATACTCCTTATATTCACCAGCTTTGAGGTAATATTTGGCAGCAATGTATATAAAACGTATGCCATTTCTATATAGTTTGCTTTTTCTTCTTTCTTACCATCTTTCAAAGCAAAAAAGGATGGCATTTTTGCTCATGCATAAAATATTTGTAATAAGGATTTGGTTTGGGGCCGAATGACAAACGCAGAATATTTTCTAAATGCTGATATCTAATCATTCGATCTCCCTTTTTTGAGGCGAAACATAATATACAATCACCAACATCTGAAAGACTATTTCCGATTGTGGTATAGATGGTTTTTCGAGTTACTGGGAATTCTTTGATTCTACCATTTTTTGATTTGAATAGGAAAAGAGTGCATTCGTGTAATAGTTCCATTGCAATACTAAACTCTTTGTCGAATTCGATCTCATCACGTTTGATCTCAAATTTTTCTTTGATTGCACTTTTAACAGATACAGCCAGACTATGGATGTAATACTGATAAGCTGATATTGGATAGCTTGCATATTGGTGAATTTTCTTTTGTTTTCTTTCCTGACTGGCTTTGTCTGGTTCTGTAGGTACCTGTGTATGTTGTTCGGTGGATTGATTAACGCTGTTTGAGATAGAGCGACTGAGTTTCTTCAAATCAACGAAAGGTGAAAAGGTTTTTCTTTTGTATCTTGATTGCTCAGAGTAGAATCTCCAAATAATACACCATTCTTGTAAAATAAGATATCTCCAATTTTATCATAGTGCTCTGCTGCAATGATGTAGGCTTGTTCTGGTTTAATTTGGTTAACTACATTTCTAAATTGTATTTCACTTTCAGAATAAAGAACTTAGTTAAACTCTTTATAGTATGTTTTTCAATTAGTTGTAATTCTGCTAAAAAGGGCTGATACATTAGCCGCAGTGCCAGCAATACCCTTGACCCCAGATTCTTATCATCATTAAATTCATCATTAGTTTTATCTCTTCGTAATCTTTCTCTCTGTAGCCCTGAGTTGATATTTCAATCTTAGGTTGAAATAACTGCGCAAAGGCAAAAACTTTATATTTTAGGCTTTCGTAGATAATTAGCGCATCATCGTAGTTCCGTTTTTTTTCAAAGGTCATACCAAGCTTTAACTCCGCGCGGATATAGAAAATCAGACTTTCAATATCAAACTCATCGATGCTGATACTTCTAAAAGGTAGTACAGCTTGTTGATAATGCAATAAAGCATTTTCGAACTCTGATCATGATAATGTAAATCACCTAAAATTAAGTTTAGATATCCTGCGGAAGTAATGAAGGCGGTTAATTCCTTTTCTCCACCACCATAAACGTCTCTAGTTCTTTTAATTTATTTTTATACAAACGCTTGATTTCCATTGATTCATCAAGTGTGAAGTTATGGGCCGCTGATTCTTTTTCGGATATTTTAGATACGAATTTGATTTCTCGCTCAATTCGACTATTGAATTTGAATTGGTGCAAACCACTTAAAATTTCTCTAACATGTATCTTGGTTAAGAAGTTGAGCAGATTATCTATGAAGCTACGTAGTTCTGGTGCTTTATTAACTGCAATGATTTCTGAGTTAGTTCTAATGTACGATAAGAAAATCCAGCACCATGAAATTTATAGATATGATTCAAAAGGAATGTAGTTGATACTAATAACTTGTCTCCATAATCTCTGAGATGCTTATTAACATTAAATACAAATGGGTTGAATAAAAATGAGCTGAATCCAAAAATATACTGATCATAAAAATTGAAATAGAGATAAAGATTTTGATAGTTTTGACCCAGGTAAATATCATTCTGTTTGTTCTCTTCAGATAAAGAACCATTTAAAGAAGTAACATACTCCTCAAATATTTTTGTGATTTTCTTTGGGGCCCCATTGCTGCGATAAGTTAGGTAAGTAATGAAATTTTGTATGGTAAATATTACCTTACCTATTAATCTAATGCGGTCTTTATCATCCATGTCACTTGGATGAAATCTCTTTTCAATATATTCTCGGTAACCTTTAGTGTTGGTTCTGGGTAATATTCAGGTAATAAAAATTGGCAAACGTATTTCTCTGTCATGCTTGTAATGTCTGACAACTTTTTATCTGAAGGATCTTTGAAAAAGCTATTTATATAAATCACTTCATGAAAAAGGCTACCAATTAGAGAGTCGCGGTCTGAGATATCTGCTATAGCAGCATCGTACATTTCCCTTCCGCAATAAAGAAGAACTTGCTTTTGCAGTATTAAAGAAGTGTTTCAGATTGGATAGAATTCTTCCTATAGTCTGCTGTCTTTTTCGAGTCCCCTCGGTAACAAAAGAACTTAGATTCTCTTCATTGGCATCATCTTTTTGTTCTGCATATGTTCCTGTAGGTTCAATTTTATCTAATTCGTCAAATATAAAGATAAACTTGGGACGCATTCTGATTATTGGAATCCGTTCACTTAGGTTAAGTATTTGTATTAATTTTGTTTCAATCTCCCGCTCTGTAGCAATCGGATATACTTTATTTCGACTCAATCCAAAAAATATGGCATAGTTTCTCGCCTAGTTCCAATACTTTTAGACTGATCTACTGTAACAGAGGCATCTATGCTATCAATTATAGACCAAGTTCTCGTCATGACTCTAACATGATTGACCCCGAATATCCTCATTCGCTTAGAACCTGATAAAGTAGCCAAAAGAAAGCTAGGAATACAATAAATAAATAGTCTATTCGAGGAGGAATCAGATGAAAGTTAGGATGGAGATCTAATGTTGAGTTGAAAAAAGAATTCTCCTGAATTTTACTACCACTGTTGGGATTATCTTTGATGTGGTTACTGGCCTCGAATACGAAGTGTGAGAAATCTGTGTATAGTGTATAGATCAAATAGTCTAGTCGAAATAGCAAAAGGGGCTTGTGTCTCGGTAGTATCTTGATTACGGATCACTTCAGCAATTATGCTTCCTTTAGAAGGACCACTGAATTTGAACTGATAATGATCGAACATGTGGAGATACCAATCTTCATCATGTTTATAATGCCTTAGATGAGCAGATCCCTCTTTTATTTTCAGTGAATCTATATTCGGTAATACAATTTTTAGCTTTTTTCCATTTCCCGGATGTGAAATTTGAATCTTCAAAAGCGTATCTAGAGATAATATATCTTGTATTGTGTGTTTGATCCTGTTACTATTATTGTGGAGTAGTTTTGCGTCTTCAGGCTGATCCGTCGAAATTATAATGGTATCTTTGGTTGTAGATATACGATACTTATCATATTGATTTCCTTTTGTTTTGATAGAATCTGAGTGATTACTGAATAGCGGTCGTAAGATTTTAGCTCATTTTTTAGTTGATCTAATTGTATTTGTTTACTCAACATATCTTTAGATTTGATGTAATCTACGATACCGTTGATATGCCGGAAATCATGGATAGTTTGTAATAATCTATATAACCAAAAGTATCATTTACTCTTTCACGCATTTCTAGGTCATCGATCACCAATCGGTCTAATTCATAACCGATTGGAATATCACGGTAAGAAAATATAGCTTGGCTGGGTAGATATTCTCCTATTTTTAGTTCATCCCGGATTTCGCTGATTAGAGAATAAGTAGGGCGATAGTAGTAAAGAGTGAGTACAAAAAGATAAAAAACCAGGCTTGAAAGAATACGCCATGACAGCATTCGGATGGAAGAGAAAGGGGTTTACTATTTTTTTATACTCTGCAAATATACTTTTAGCAATTAGCCTCAGAATGTCTTTCTCTTTAAGCTTTTTCCTGACCTAAATTAATTTTTATAGGTGTTAGATGACTAAAATTAATGAAAGAATAGACTTTACTTCTGATAGCAGCATAATTAAGTAGAAGAGTTGTCAAAAAAAGTAGAGTGGTTACAAAAAACTTAATATTGTAATACCTGAAAATGTAGATCATTAAAATAGAACAGAGTAAAGTGAGGATAAATGATTCTGTCCGTCTTTTTTCAATTTTTCCCACACTTCCTCAGAAGCATCTATTATTCCTTTTTTCTTTCCGACATCAAATAATATGGTGATGATTGACAAGACTGAAAATATTGATATTGTACAAATGAGATACTGCATTAATTTGAAAGAGTACAAATGAGTATCAATCGCACTGCTAAATTTAATTAGTATTAAGGTAGATATATGGATCACAGACGCTATGATATAATCTTGAGCAAGTAGGACATATATCAAGGAAGTACTTCTGGACTGTTTTTTAAATAGCGCTAAAGAGCCAAGGTGATTTTGCTGTTTTTTGGGTATATATATTAAGATTATCTCTGCTTTTACTTTGTCTAAATACCAATAGTACGCTCCCTATAAGTACTATTAAAGGTAAGTAACTTAATATCCAGGTTTCTATTTTATCAAAATCAAAAAATCCCCAACATTAAATAATGAAAAGAATAAGGCCGCAACTGTAATTCTAACATACCGACCTACTACCGGATTAATTGTCTTTTTTCCTTTTAATTGATTTAATACCCGATTTACTACACTAGTTTTTCCCATACCACGAAAGCCTGTGATCAGATAGGCGCCAGATTTGACCTCGGAGTTGGTTAATATAGTTTTGATTTTTTTAATCACATCTTTTCGACCAATAAAGCGGCGATCTGGGTTATCTCGATTGGTAGGGCGGTGGTAAAAACTGTAGTTTTTGAGTTCTAGGTAAATTCCTTTGATTTTGGAACTGTAGTAGTGTAAATACTTGCTGTTTGGTGTTTTGTTTTCCATTGGATTATTGTTCTAGTAGATTATAGCTGATCTGCAATTATAGACTATTTGCAAACAAACACATCGTCGGTATAAGTTATTTTACTGTTGTAGAAATATCGCTTATTTATAAGTTGTTCATAAGTTATTCGTACATTTGAACATAAAAATTACATTATTTACAATGGTCGACACTCTTACAGCTATTCGAAATATTATACTAAGAAAATTCAGTGAGCAAAGAGAGGATATCCCCCAAATTAAAAATTGGAAGAACAATGACTTTATTCAACTTGCAGAGGACATTCAAGACCATCTTGAGCTAAAGCTAACAGAAAGACAAAAATATAAATGGGGCGTAAAAGTATCGGTTAGTACACTGAAAGAATCTATAAAGGTGATTATTCAATTTTGCCACCTTTAGACCCAAGAAAGATTGCTACCCTTGAAAAACTAAGTATTTATTCTGGATACGAAAGTTATAGTGCGTTCAGACAAGCCCAAAAAATTAAAGTATCTCATTTTTCAGTATTACCCAATACTAGAATATTGTCAGGTAAACAGTCTGGAAATAATTATTACTACATTATTCCTGTTGTATTAATATTACTGATTTTAACAGGAATTTCGATTTTGAATTCTAAACAAATTGAGAAACCATACGACTAATTGTTAGTGATTCTACGCTTGTTATTCAAACGGTTAGGCAAGCTATTCAGGCTGAGTTTGGCATTTATAAAAGTATTCCTCAGACAGATAAATCTCAACTATTCCTCAGACAATTTTTTGCCGAAAATAGTCCTGCTTATAAAGAGATCATGAAGGTAGTTGAACGAAGAAAAATAAGCGGTTGGGTCATAATAACGATAATAACCCATCGGCTAATGAGTTATTAAAGATACATCTGGATAGTATTATCGATGACAAGGCTTACGTCTCGACACAAGAGTACTGGAATATCGAGTGGTTTGATACTAAGG
>NW_028284298.1:15000-28115 GCF_059516105.1 Syngnathus floridae | reverse complement strand
TAGAAAATATTCGCTCAAGTTGGCAGGACTTCCAGGCGAAGAGGCTGAATTTTCACTTTTTCTGGCCGACTCGGGGAACCAGCCGAGTCGGACACTTTTCCGGGCAAGACCCGATGGCACTTAGAAAATATTCGCTCAAGTTGGCAGGACTTCCAGAGCAAGAGGCCGAATTTTCGCTCGTTCGGGCCGACTCGGGGAACCAGCCGAGTCGGACACTTTTCCGGGCAAGACCCGATGGCACTTAGAAAATATTCGCTCAAGTTGGCAGGACTTCCAGGCGAAGAGGCTGAATTTTCACTTTTTCTGGCCGACTCGGGGAACCAGCCGAGTCGGACACTTTTCCGGGCAAGACCCGATGGCACTTAGAAAATATTCGCTCAAGTTGGCAGGACTTCCAGAGCAAGAGGCCGAATTTTCGCTCGTTCGGGCCGACTCGGGGAACCAGCCGAGTCGGACACTTTTCCGGGCAAGACCCGATGGCACTTAGAAAATATTCGCTCAAGTTGGCAGGACTTCCAGAGCAAGAGGCCGAATTTTCACATTATGTGGCCGAACTAGGGAACCAGCCGAGTCGGACACTTTTCCGGGCAAGACCCGATGGCACTTAGAAAATATTCGCTCAAGTTGGCAGGACTTCCAGAGCAAGAGGCCGAATTTTCGCTCGTTCGGGCCGACTCGGGGAACCAGACGAGTCGGACACTTTTCCGGGCAAGACCCGATGGCACTTAGAAAATATTCGCTCAAGTTGGCAGGACTTCCAGAGCAAGAGGCCGAATTTTCACATTATGTGGCCGAACTAGGGAACCGGACGGGTCGGACACTTTTCCGGGCAAGAGCCGATGGCACTTAGAAAATATTCGCTCAAGTTGGCAGGACTTCCAGAGCAAGAGGCCGAATTTTCGCTCGTTCGGGCCGACTCGGGGAACCAGCCGAGTCGGACACTTTTCCGGGCAAGACCCGATGGCACTTAGAAAATATTCGCTCAAGTTGGCAGGACTTCCAGAGCAAGAGGCCGAATTTTCGCTCGTTCGGGCCGACTCGGGGAACCAGCCGAGTCGGACACTTTTCCGGGCAAGACCCGATGGCACTTAGAAAATATTCGCTCAAGTTGGCAGGACTTCCAGAGCAAGAGGCCGAATTTTCGCTCGTTCGGGCCGACTCGGGGAACCAGCCGAGTCGGACACTTTTCCGGGCAAGACCCGATGGCACTTAGAAAATATTCGCTCAAGTTGGCAGGACTTCCAGGCGAAGAGGCCGAATTTTCGCTCGTTCGGGCCGACTCGGGGAACCAGCCGAGTCGGACACTTTTCCGGGCAAGACCCGATGGCACTTAGAAAATATTCGCTCAAGTTGGCAGGACTTCCAGAGCGAGAGGCCGAATTTTCGCTCGTTCGGGACGACTCGGGGAACCAGCCGAGTCGGACACTTTTCCGGGCAAGACCCGATGGCACTTAGAAAATATTCGCTCAAGTTGGCAGGACTTCCAGAGCAAGAGGCCGAATTTTCGCTCGTTCGGGCCGACTCGGGGAACCAGCCGAGTCGGACACTTTTCCGGGCAAGACCCGATGGCACTTAGAAAATATTCGCTCAAGTTGGCAGGACTTCCAGGCGAAGAGGCCGAATTTTCGCTCGTTCGGGCCGACTCGGGGAACCAGCCGAGTCGGACACTTTTCCGGGCAAGACCCGATGGCACTTAGAAAATATTCGCTCAAGTTGGCAGGACTTCCAGAGCGAGAGGCCGAATTTTCGCTCGTTCGGGACGACTCGGGGAACCAGCCGAGTCGGACACTTTTCCGGGCAAGACCCGATGGCACTTAGAAAATATTCGCTCAAGTTGGCAGGACTTCCAGAGCAAGAGGCCGAATTTTCACATTATGTGGCCGAACTAGGGAACCAGCCGAGTCGGACACTTTTCCGGGCAAGACCCGATGGCACTTAGAAAATATTCGCTCAAGTTGGCAGGACTTCCAGAGCAAGAGGCCGAATTTTCGCTCGTTCGGGCCGACTCGGGGAACCAGCCGAGTCGGACACTTTTCCGGGCAAGACCCGATGGCACTTAGAAAATATTCGCTCAAGTTGGCAGGACTTCCAGAGCAAGAGGCCGAATTTTCGCTCGTTCGGGCCGACTCGGGGAACCAGCCGAGTCGGACACTTTTCCGGGCAAGACCCGATGGCACTTAGAAAATATTCGCTCAAGTTGGCAGGACTTCCAGAGCAAGAGGCCGAATTTTCACATTATGTGGCCGAACTAGGGAACCGGCCGAGTCGGACACTTTTCCGGGCAAGACCCGATGGCACTTAGAAAATATTCGCTCAAGTTGGCAGGACTTCCAGAGCAAGAGGCCGAATTTTCGCTCGTTCGGGCCGACTCGGGGAACCAGCCGAGTCGGACACTTTTCCGGGCAAGACCCGATGGCACTTAGAAAATATTCGCTCAAGTTGGCAGGACTTCCAGAGCAAGAGGCCGAATTTTCACATTCCGTGGCCGACTCGGGGAACCAGCCGAGTCGGACACTTTTCCGGGCAAGACCCGATGGCACTTAGAAAATATTCGCTCAAGTTGGCAGGACTTCCAGAGCAAGAGGCCGAATTTTCGCTCGTTCGGGCCGACTCGGGGAACCAGCCGAGTCGGACACTTTTCCGGGCAAGACCCGATGGCACTTAGAAAATATTCGCTCAAGTTGGCAGGACTTCCAGAGCAAGAGGCCGAATTTTCACATTATGTGGCCGAACTAGGGAACCGGACGGGTCGGACACTTTTCCGGGCAAGAGCCGATGGCACTTAGAAAATATTCGCTCAAGTTGGCAGGACTTCCAGAGCAAGAGGCCGAATTTTCGCTCGTTCGGGCCGACTCGGGGAACCAGCCGAGTCGGACACTTTTCCGGGCAAGACCCGATGGCACTTAGAAAATATTCGCTCAAGTTGGCAGGACTTCCAGAGCAAGAGGCCGAATTTTCGCTCGTTCGGGCCGACTCGGGGAACCAGCCGAGTCGGACACTTTTCCGGGCAAGACCCGATGGCACTTAGAAAATATTCGCTCAAGTTGGCAGGACTTCCAGAGCAAGAGGCCGAATTTTCACTCGTTCGGGCCGACTCGGGGAACCAGCCGAGTCGGACACGTTACGGCCGAACACCCGTTGGCACTTAGAAAATATTCGCCAAAGTTCGTCGGACTTCCAGAGCAAGAGGCCGAATTTTCGCTCGTTCGGGCCGACTCGGGGAACCAGCCGAGTCGGACACTTTTCCGGGCAAGCCCCGATGGCACTTAGAAAATATTCGCTCAAGTTGGCAGGACTTCCAGAGCAAGAGGCCGAATTTTCGCTCGTTCGGGCCGACTCGGGGAACCAGCCGAGTCGGACACTTTTCCGGGCAAGACCCGATGGCACTTAGAAAATATTCGCTCAAGTTGGCAGGACTTCCAGAGCAAGAGGCCGAATTTTCGCTCGTTCGGGCCGACTCGGGGAACCAGCCGAGTCGGACACTTTTCCGGGCAAGACCCGATGGCACTTAGAAAATATTCGCTCAAGTTGGCAGGACTTCCAGGCGAAGAGGCCGAATTTTCGCTCGTTCGGGCCGACTCGGGGAACCAGCCGAGTCGGACACTTTTCCGGGCAAGACCCGATGGCACTTAGAAAATATTCGCTCAAGTTGGCAGGACTTCCAGAGCAAGAGGCCGAATTTTCACTCGTTCGGGCCGACTCGGGGAACCAGCCGAGTCGGACACGTTACGGCCGAACACCCGTTGGCACTTAGAAAATATTCGCCAAAGTTCGTCGGACTTCCAGAGCAAGAGGCCGAATTTTCGCTCGTTCGGGCCGACTCGGGGAACCAGCCGAGTCGGACACTTTTCCGGGCAAGCCCCGATGGCACTTAGAAAATATTCGCTCAAGTTGGCAGGACTTCCAGAGCAAGAGGCCGAATTTTCGCTCGTTCGGGCCGACTCGGGGAACCAGCCGAGTCGGACACTTTTCCGGGCAAGACCCGATGGCACTTAGAAAATATTCGCTCAAGTTGGCGGGACTTCCAGAGCGAGAGGCCGAATTTTCGCTCGTTCGGGCCGACTCGGGGAACCAGCCGAGTCGGACACTTTTCCGGGCAAGACCCGATGGCACTTAGAAAATATTCGCTCAAGTTGGCAGGACTTCCAGAGCAAGAGGCCGAATTTTCGCTCGTTCGGGCCGACTCGGGGAACCAGCCGAGTCGGACACGTTACGGCCGAACAGCCGTTGGCACTTTGAAAATATTCGCTCAAGTTGGCAGGACTTCCAGAGCAAGAGGCCGAATTTTCACTCGTTCGGGCCGACTCGGGGAACCAGCCGAGTCGGACACGTTACGGCCGAACAGCCGTTGGCACTTTGAAAATATTCGCTCAAGTTGGCAGGACTTCCAGAGCAAGAGGCCGAATTTTCACTCGTTCGGGCCGACTCGGGGAACCAGCCGAGTCGGACACGTTACGGCCGAACACCCGTTGGCACTTAGAAAATATTCGCTCAAGTTGGCAGATCTTCCAGAGCAAGAGGCCGAATTTTCGCTCGTTCGGGCCGACCGGAGGAACCAGCCGAGTCGGACACATTACGGTGTAACACCCGTTGGCACTTAGAAAATATTCGCCAAAGTTCGTTGGACCTCCAGGCGAAGAGGCCGAATTTTCGCTCCTTCGGGCCGACTCGGGGAACCAGCCGAGTCGGACACATTACGGCCGAACACCCGTTGGCACTTAGAAAATATTCGCCCAAGTCGGCCGGACTTCCAGGCGAAGAGGCCGAATTTTCGCTCGTTCGGGCCGACCGGAGGAACCAGCCGAGTCGGACACATTACGGTGTAACACCCGTTGGCACTTAGAAAATATTCGCCAAAGTTCGTCGGACCTCCAGAGCAAGAGGCCGAATTTTCACTTTTTCTGGCCGACCGGAGGAACCAGCCGCGTCGGACACATTACGGTGTAACACCCGTTGGCACTTAGAAAATATTCGCCAAAGTTCGTCGGACCTCCAGAGCGAGAGGCCGAATTTTCACTTTTTCTGGCCGACCGGAGAACCAGCCGAGGCGGACACATCGCGCCGCTTTTGCCGTTGGCATATTCGAAACTTCCAGAATCGGCTTTTTCGCCGTCGCTGTCCGGCCTGGGCACCATCGTGGCTCGGACACGTCGTGTGCCAGCGTCCGCTGGCACTTAGAAAATTTTTCAAAATAAAAATAAACAGTCCTGCACATACGTGCCCACTATATTTTGCGAAAGGGGAGTAAACCGTCGATGAGTACGCTGACTAGTGGGACCAACCATCGCGCTCTGGCGCACCTGAAGACCAAAGTTGGTACTGCACCCTACCCCTGGTACCCAAACGGGGTAGAGGCCGATTTTTCGCTTTTGGCGGCCGACCTAGGGAACCAGAAGAGGCGGACACTTTTCCGAGCAAGTGCCGATGGCACTTCCAGAGCGAGAGGCCGAATAATCGTAATTTGTGGCCGACTTGGGAACCAGCGAATGCGGATAGGAAGTGGAGCGGGTCCCGCCGGCTGGTCCGCGGGCCAATTGCGGTCCCGCGAGTTAGCGATCGCGGTCCGGAATTCTAGCCGACTTGGGAACCAGCGAAGGCGGATAGGAAGTCAAGCGGGTCCCGCTGGCTGGTCCGCGGGCCATTTAGGGTCCCGCGAGTTAGCGATCGCGGTCCGGAATTCTAGCCGACTTGGGAACCAGCGAAGGCGGATAGGAAGTGGAGCGGGTCCCGCCGGCTGGTCCGCGGGCCAATTGCGGTCCCGCGAGTTAGCGATCGCGGTCCGGAATTCTAGCCGACTTGGGAACCAGCGAAGGCGGATAGGAAGTCAAGCGGGTCCCGCTGGCTGGTCCGCGGGCCATTTAGGGTCCCGCGAGTTAGCGATCGCGGTCCGGAATTCTAGCCGACTTGGGAACCAGCGAAGGCGGATGGGAAGTCAAGTGGGTCCCGCCGGCTGGTCCGCGGGCCAATTGCGGTCCCGCGAGTTAGCGATCGCGGTCCGGAATTCTAGCCGACTTGGGAACCAGCGAAGGCGGATGGGTGGTCACCGAGGTCCCGCCGGCTGGTCCGCGGGCCATTTAGGGTCCCGCGAGTTACCGGTCGCGGCCCGGAATTCTAGCCGACTTGGGAACCAGCGAAGGCGGATAGGAAGTCAAGTGGGTCCCGCCGGCTGGTCCGCGGGCCATTTAGGGTCCCGCGAGTTAGCGATCGCGGTCCGGAATTCTAGCCGACTTGGGAACCAGCGAAGGCGGATGGGTGGTCACCGAGGTCCCGCCGGCTGGTCCGCGGGCCATTTAGGGTCCCGCGAGTTACCGATCGCGGTCCGGAATTCTAGCCGGCCAGGGACCACCGCAAGGCGGATGGGTGGTCACCGAGGTCCCGCCGGCTGGTCCGCGGGCCATTTAGGGTCCCGCGAGTTACCGATCGCGGTCCGGAATTCTAGCCGGCCGGGGACCACCGCGAGGCGGATGGGTCTTCACCGAGGTCCCGCCGGCTGGTCCGCGGGCCATTTAGGGTCCCGCGAGTTACCGATCGCGGCCCGGAATTCTAGCCGGCCGGGGACCACCGCGAGGCGGATGGGTCTTCACCGAGGTCCCGCCGGCTGGTCCGCGGGCCATTTAGGGTCCCGCGAGGTACCGATCGCGGTCCGGAATTCTACCCGGCCGGGGACCACCGCGAGGCGGATGGGTCTTCACCGAGGTCCCGCCGGCTGGTCCGCGGGCCATTTAGGGTCCCGCGAGGTACCGATCGCGGTCCGGAATTCTACCCGGCCGGGGACCACCGCGAGGCGGATGGGTCTTCACCGAGGTCCCGCCGGCTGGTCCGCGGGCCATTTAGGGTCCCGCGAATTAGCGATCGCGGTCCGGAATTCTAGCCGGCCAGGGACCACCGCGAGGCGGATGGGTGGTCACCGAGGTCCCGCCGGATGGTCCGCGGGCCATTTAGGGTCCCGCGAATTACCGATCGCGGTCCGGAATTCTAGCCGGCCAGGGACCACCGCGAGGCGGATGGGTGGTCACCGAGGTCCCGCCGGCTGGTCCGCGGGCCATTTAGGGTCCCGCGAGTTTGCGATCGCGGTCCGGAATTCTAGCCGGCCAGGGACCACCGCGAGGCGGATGGGTGGTCACCGAGGTCCCGCCGGCTGGTCCGCGGGCCATTTAGGGTCCCGCGAATTAGCGATCGCGGTCCGGAATTCTAGCCGGCCGGGGACCACCGCGAGGCGGATGGGTGGTCACCGACGTCCCGCCGGCTGGTCCGCGGGCCATTTAGGGTCCCGCGAGTTAGCGATCGCGGTCCGGAATTCTAGCCGGCCCGGAGCCACCCAGAGGCCGTGCACACGCGCCGGGTGGCCGGAAATACCTCCAGCCGAGCGGACATGCACTTTATAAGCACCTTGGACGAGATGGCTGAGCCTTACTCGACTTCCAGCACTTCTAAGCGTTCTCCACGGCCCGCTGTGCTTCCAGAAGACCTCCAGCCGGTCCTCATGGTGCTTTCCTCCTCACTCTCCCAGCCGAACGAGGCTTCCAGAGCCCCGGTTAAGCATTTTACGCGGCCCGCCGAGCCTCCACAGCACTTCCAGCCGGTTCTCCGGCTGCTTTCCTCCTCACTCTATAAGTCGACCCAGGCTTCCAGCACCCCGGCTAAACGTTTTACGCGGCCCGCTGAGCTTCCAGAGCACCGGCTAAGCGTTTTACGCGGCCCGCTGAGCTTCCACAGCACCTCCAGCCGGATCTCCGGGTGCTCCCATCCTCACTGTTTAAGCCGAACGAGGCTTCCAGAGCCCCGGCTAAGCGTTTTACGCGGCCCGCTGAGCTTCCGGAGCACCTCCAGCCGGTTCCACGGGTGCTTTCCTCCTCATTCTTGACGCCCGAGGAGGCTTCCAGCACTCCGGCTAAGCGTTTTACGCGGCCCGCTGAGCTTCCAGAGCACCTCCAGCCGGTTCCACGGCTGCTTTCCTCCTCACTTAATAAGCCGCCCGAGGCTTCCAGAGCCCCGGCTAAACGTTTTGCGCGGCCCGCTGAACTTCCAGAGCACCTCCAGCCGGTTCCCCGGCTGCTTTCCTCCTCACTTTCTAAGCCGCCCGAGGCTTCCAGAGCCCCGGCAAAGCGTTCTCCGCGTCCCGGTGATCTTCCCGGAGGTCGTAACGGGGAATTACCTCCCTCTAGCGGACACGGCGGGTAAATACGCCAGCTCTCGCACTTAGCGCACACTCGCGTTGCTGCGCGTCTGATGGCACTTTGAGTAGCCAAAATGCGGGAGTAACTGTCACTCTCTTAAGGTAGGCTCACTTGAGATTTTTTTGAACGGTTCGTGGATAAATATATGATATATACTACATATGATCGCATTTATAGTCAAATCATATCAAAATGTCATTCTCCGGGTGCTTTCCTCCTCACTCTTGACGCCCGAGGAGGCTTCCAGAGCCTCGGCTAAGCGTTTTACGCGGCCCGCTGAGCTCCCACCGCACCTCCAGCCGGTTCTCATGAGGCTTTCCGCCTCATTTTCTAAGCCGAAGGAGGCTTCCACAGCCCCGGCTAAGCGTTTTGCGCGGCCCGCTGAACTTCCAGAGCACCTCCAGCCGGTTCCCCGAGTGCTTTCCGCCTCACTTTCTAAGCCGCCCGAGGCTTCCAGAGCCCCGGCTAAGCGTTCTCCGCGTCCCGCTGATCTTCCCGGAGCTTGTAACGGGGAAATACCTCCCTCTAGCGGACACGGCGGGTAAATACGCCAGCTCTCGCACTTAGCGCACACTCGCGTTGCTGCGCGTCCGGTGGCACTTTGAGCGGCCAAACGGCGGGAGTAACTGTCACTCTCTTAAGGTAGGCTCACCTGAGATTTTTTTTAACCGTCCGCGGAGGCGACCGGGACCACCGGGACAGCCGGGAGGCCGTGCGCGCGGGCCAAGTGGCCGAAAATAGCTCCAGCCCAGCGGATCTGCACTTTACAAGCTCCGCGGATGAGATCGCGGAGCATTATTCGACTTCCAGCGGCCGGTGCGCTTACGCACGCCGCCCGGAACCTCCGGGAGGCCGTGCGCATGCGCAAGTGGCCGAAAATAGCTCCTAGCCGACCGGATCTGCACTTTACAAGCTCCGCGGATGAGATCGCGGAGCTTTATCCGACTTCCAGCGGCCGGTGCGCTCGCGCACTCCACCCGGCACCTCCGGGAGGCCGTGCGCATGCGCAAGTGGCCCAAAATAGCTCCAGCCCAGCGGATCGGCTGTTTACAAGCACCGCGGATGAGATCAAGGAGCTTTATCCGACTTCCAGCGGCCGGTGCGCTCGCGCACTCCACCCGGCACCTCCGGGAGGCCGTGCGCAGCGCGCCAAGTGGCCCAAAATAGCTCCAGCCCAGCGGATCTGCACTCCGCGGATGAGATCGCGGAGCTTTTTTCGACTTCCAGCGGCCGGCGCGCACGACGAGCGGACCCGGTGACGGTCCAGCTCCACCCGGTACCTCGCACGGCCCGCTTCTCCCCCCCGCGCGGACTTCCGAGCGCTCGGGGAGACGTTCGGAAGCCGCCGGTGACGTTGGAGCGGGGAAATACCTCCCTCCAGCGGACACGGCGAGTAAATACACCTTCGGCCAAACGGCGGGAGTAACTATGACTCTCTTAAGGTAGCGGCACTCGACATCTTTTTCGCGGTTCGTGGACGACCCGGCCGGTTCTCGGGGGTGCTTTTTCTCCTAACTCTCGACCCCCGAGGAGGCTTCCAGAGCCCCGGCTAAGCGTTTTACGCGGCCCGCTGAGCTTCCACAGCACCTCCAGCCGGTTCCACGGGTGCTTCCCTCCTCACTCATGACGCCCGAGGAGGCTTCCAGAGCCCCGGCTAAGCGTTTTACGCGGCCCGCTGAGCTTCCACCGCACCTCCAGCCGGTTCTCATGGGGCTTTCCTCCTAACTCTCGACCCCCGAGGAGGCTTCCAGAGCCCCGGCTAAGCGTTTTACGCGGCCCGCTGAGCTTCCACAGCACCTCCAGCCGGTTCCACGGGTGCTTCCCTCCTCACTCATGACGCCCGAGGAGGCTTCCAGAGCCCCGGCTAAGCGTTTTCCGCGGCCCGCCGAGCGTCCGGAGGAGCTCCGGCCGGTCCTCGGGGTGCTTTCTTCCCAACTATTGACGCCCGAGGAGGCTTCCAGAGCCCCGGCTAAGCGTTCTCCGCGTCCCGCTGATCTTCCCGGAGCTTGTAACGGGGAAATACCTCCCTCTAGCGGACACGGCGGGTAAATACGCCACCTCTCGCACTTAGCGCACACTCGCGTTGCTGCGCGTCCGATGGCACTCTGAGCGGCCAAACGGCGGGAGTAACTGTCACTCTCTTAAGGTAGGCTCACTTGAGATTTTTTTAACCGTCCGCGGAGGCGAGCGGGACCACCGGGACAGCCGGGAGGCCGTGCGCGCGGGCCAAGTGGCCGAAAATAGCTCCAGGCCGACCGGATCGGCTAGTTGTAAGCACCGCGGATGAGATCGCGGAGCATTATTCGACTTCCAGCGGCCCGTGCGCTTACGCACGCCGCCCGGAACCTCCGGGAGGCCGTGCGCGCGCGCAAGTGGCCGAAAATAGCTCCAAGACGACCGGATCTGCACTTTACAAGCACCGCGGATGAGATCGCGGAGCATTATTCGACTTCCAGCGGCCCGTGCGCTTTCGCACGCCGCCCGGAACCTCCGGGAGGCCGTGCGCATGCGCAAGTGGCCGAAAATAGCTCCTAGCCGACCGGATCGGCTGTTTACAAGCACCGCGGATGAGATCGCGGAGCTTTATGCGACTTCCAGCGGCCGGTGCGCTCGCGCACTCCACCCGGCACCTCCGGGAGGCCGTGCGCGCGCGCCAAGTGGCCCAAAATAGCTCCAGCCCAGCGGATCTGCACTTTACAAGCTCCGCGGATGAGATCGCGGAGCTTTATTCGACTTCCAGCGGCCGGTGCGCACGACGAGCGGACCCGGTGACGGTCCAGCTCCACCCGGTACCTCGCACGGCCCGCTTCTCCCCCACGCGCGGACTTCCGAGCGCTCGGGGAGACGTTCGGAAGCCGCCGGTGACGTTGGAGCGGGGAAATACCTCCCTCCAGCGGACACGGCGAGTAAATACACCTTCGGCCAAACGGCGGGAGTAACTATGACTCTCTTAAGGTAGCGGCACTCGACATCTTTTTCACGGTTCGTGGAGGACCCGGCCGGTTCTCGGGGGTGCTTTTTCTCCTAACTCTTGACCCCCGAGGAGGCTTCCAGAGCCCCGGCTGAGCGTTTTACGCGGCCCGCCGAGCCTCCACAGCACTTCCAGCCGGTTCTCCGGGTGCTTCACTCCTCACTCTTTAAGCCGAACGAGGCTTCCAGAGCCTCGGCTAAGCGTTTTACGCGGCCCGCTGAACTTCCACAGCACCTCCAGCCGGTTCCACGGGTGCTTTCCTCCTCACTTTATAAGCCGAACGAGGCTTCCAGAGCCCCGGCTAAGCGTTTTACGCGGCCCGCTGAACTTCCACAGCACCTCCAGCCGGTTCCACGGGTGCTTTCCTCCTCACTCTTGACGCCCGAGAAGGCTTCCAGAGCCCCGGCTAAACGTTTTACGCGGCCCGCTGAACTTCCCCAGCACCCCCAGCCGGTTCCCCGAGTGCTTTCCACCTCACTTTCTAAGCCGAACGAGGCTTCCAGAGCCCCGGCTAAGCGTTCTCCGCGTCCCGGTGATCTTCCCGGAGGTCGTAACGGGGAAATACCTCCCTCCAGCGGACACGGAGAGAAATTACACCGCCTCTCGCACAGACGCGGGTAAACGGCGGGAGTAACTATGACTCTCTTAAGGTAGCCTCACTTGACATCTCTTTAACGGTTCGTGGATAAATACATGATATATACTACATATGATCGCATTTACAGCCAAATAATATAAAATGAGCATTCGGTTATAAACATTGTATTCATCAAGTTCATAGGTGATGTTAATATTTATATATTTAATGTTTATAGGTGATGTTAATATTTATATATTTATTTTGTACATCATGTTATACGACACTTGCTATAGGATCATGATGTGATCATATCGGCGGAAGTCGGCCCGGGCTCCGGGTGAAGAGGCCGAATTCTCGCCACTCGCGGCCGACCGGGGAACCAGCAGAGGCGGACGCATCACGGCGCAAGAGCCCTTGGCACTTAGAAAAAAATTGGCAAAAGTCGAGCCGCGCTCCAGGTGAAGAGGCCGAATTCTCGCTACTCGTGGCCGACCGGGGAACCAGCAGAGGCGGACGCATCACGGCGCAAGAGCCCTTGGCACTTCGAAAAAATTGGGCAAAAGTCGCTCCGCGCTCCAGGTGAAGAGGCCGAATTCTCGCCACTCGTGGCCGACCGGGGAACCAGCAGAGGCGGACGCATCGCGGCGCGAGAGCCCTTGGCACTTAGAAAAAATTTGGCAAAAGTCGCTCCGGGCTCCAGGTGAAGAGGCCGAATTCTCGCTACTAGTGGCCGACCGGGGAACCAGCGAAGGCGGGTAAGCTTTCTATGGAGCCCCGCCGGCTGGTCCGCGGGCCGAACGTGGTCCCGTCACCTACCGACAGCGGACGCCGATCCACGCCCGGCAAGGACCACCCAGAGGCGGACACGCTCTCCGACGAGCCCCGCCGGCCGGTCCGCGGCGGGAAATGCGCCCTCTGGCGGACACGCCGTTGTAAATGAATGGGCTTTGGCACTTAGTGCATTTTCGCAAAAGTTGAGCCGCGCTCCGGGCGAAGAGGCCGAATTCTCGCTACTCGCGGCCGACCGGGGAACCAGCGAAGGCGGGTAAGCTTTCAAGAGAGCCCCGCCGGCTGGTCCGCGGGCCGAACGTGGTCCCGTAAAGTACCGACAGCGGACGCCGACCCACGCCCGGCAAGGACCACCGAGAGGCGGACACGCTCTCCGACGAGCCCCGCCGGCCGGTCCGCGGCGGGAAATGCGCCCTCTGGCGGACACGCCGTTGTAAATGAATGGGCTTTGGCACTTAGTGCATTTTCGAATAAGTTGAGCCGCGCTCCGGGCGAAGAGGCCGAATTCTCGCTACTCGTGGCCGACCGGGGAACCAGCGAAGGCGGGTAGGCTTTCAAGAGAGCCCCGCCGGCTGGTCCGCGGGCCAATTATGGTCCC
>NW_028284298.1:0-2500 GCF_059516105.1 Syngnathus floridae | reverse complement strand
GGTCGGTCCGGCCTCTGTTTACCGAGGCGGCCGGCACCTCCATCTGCCTTGGATGCCCCGAATCCGCAGACTTTCCTCCGGCCTCAGCTTAACGAGACGGCCGTTGCCTCCATCCTTGGATGTTAACATTCGCAGAGTTTCAGCTCCGGGCTAGGGCGGGTGAAGTCGTCTCGAACCACGTGCCTGAAGGCCGCCTCGCGCCGGATGCAGGCCCCGCTCTGTCGTGCGGTGTGACCGTCCAACGCGGGCATCGCTAGATTAGCCGTGGCCACGATCCTTCCACACCGCGAGCCTTTCGCCCTCTGGCCGCTCAGTTCGCGGGCCGCTGATCCCGCTCCATCTCTCCGGCCTGTGTTTAAGGAGGCGGCCGCTCCTCCTTCCTTGGATGGACCATTCGCATATTTTTCGCCCGGCCTGTGTTTAAGGAGGCGGCCGGTAACTCCCTTTCTTGGATGAGACCCAACATTCGCATATTTTTCGCCCGGCCTGTGTTTAAGGAGGCGGCCGGTCTCCCATTCTGCCAGTGTTCCTTGGACTTTGAATATTTCAAAGTCTTTCCGCCCAACATTCGCATATTTTTCGCCCGGCTGTGTTTAAGGAGGCGGCCGTGTCCTCCCATTCTGCCAGTGTTCCTTGGACTTTGAAAATTTCAAAGTCTTTCCGCTCCGGGCTAGGGCGGGTGAGGTCGTCTCGAACCACGTGCCTGAAGGCCGCCTCGCGCCAGATGCGGCCCCGCTCTGTCGTGCGGTTGTGACCGTCCAACGCGGGCATCGCTAGATTAGCCGTGGCCACGATCCTTCCACACCGCGAGCCTTTCGCCCTCGGCGGTGTCGGTCGGGGGGAAGGACGGCTGCCGGGAGCAGACAGCCGTCCCCGGGTGGGGTGTACAGTCCTTCCACCGCGGCCGCCGGGAGCAGACGGCCGTCGAGCGATTCTGCCATTGTTCCTAGGACTTTGTACATTTTAAAGACCCTCCCGCGCGGGCCGCTGATCCCGCTCGGTCGCTCCGGCCTGTGTTTAAGGAGGCGGCCGGTCCTCCCATTCTGCCAGTGTTCCTTGGACTTTGAATATTTCAAAGTCTTTTCGCTCCGGGCTAGGGCGGGGTGAGGTCGTCTCGAACCACGTGCCTGAAGGCCGCCTCGCGCCGGATGCAGGCCCCGCTCTGTCGTGCGGTGTGACCGTCCAACGCGGGGCATCGCTAGATTAGCCGTGGCCACGATCCTTCCACACCGCGAGCCTTTCGCCCTCGGCCGGTGTCGGTCAACGTGTGGGGTGGGGGGGAAGGACGGCTGCCGGGAGCAGACAGCCGTCCCCGGGTGGGGGTGTACAGTCCCTTCACCGCCGCGGCCGACGCCGGTGAGCAGACGGCCGTCGAGCGATTCTGCCATTGTCCCTAGGACTTTGTACATTTCAAAGACCCTGCGCGCGGGCCGCTGATCCCGCTCGGTCGCTCCGGCCTGTGTTTAAGGAGGCGGCCGGTCCTCCCATTCTGCCAGTGTTCCTTGGACTTTGAAAAGTCTTTCCGCTCCGGGCTAGGGCGGGTGAGGTCGTCTCGAACCACGTGCCTGAAGGCCGCCTCGCGCCGGATGCAGGCCCCGCTCTGTCGTGCGGTGTGACCGTCCAACGCGGGCATCGCTAGATTAGCCGTGGCCACGATCCTTCCACACCGCCGAGCCTTTCGCCCTCGGCTGATGTTCAACCAACGTGTGGGGAGGGGGTTATGGACGGCTGCCGGGAGCAGACAGCCGTCCCCGGGAGGGGAGACTTCACGGCGGCCGCCGGGAGCAGACGGCCGTCGAGAGATTCTGCCAGTGTTCCTTGGACTTTGACTATTTCAAAGTCTTTCCGCTCCGGGCTAGGGGCGGGTGAGGTCGTCTCGAACCACGTGCCTGAAGGCCGCCTCGCGCCGGATGCAGGCCCCGCTCTGTCGTGCGGTGTGACCGTCCAACGCGGGCATCGCTAGATTAGCCGTGGCCACGATCCTTCCACACCGCGAGCCTTTCGCCCTTCGGCCGGTGTTCGCTCAACGCGCGGGCCGCTGATCCCGCTCCATCTCTCCGGCCTGTGTTTAAGGAGGCGGCCGGTCCTCCCATTCTGCCAGTGTTCCTTGGACTTTGAAAATTTCAAAGTCTTTCCGCTCCGGGCTAGGGCGGGTGAGGTCGTCTCGAGCCACGTGCCTGAAGGCCGCCTCGCGCCGGATGCAGGCCCCGCTTCTGTCGTGCGGTGTGACCGTCCAACGCGGGCATCGCTAGATTAGCCGTGGCCACGATCCTTCCACACCGCGAGCCTTTCGCCCTCGGCTGGTGTTCGTCCAACGTGTGGGGGAGGGGGTTAAGGACGGCTGCCGGGAGCAGACAGCCGTCCCCGGGAGGGGAGACTTCACGGCGGCCGCCGGGAGCAGACGGCCGTCGAGAGATTCTGCCAGCGTTCCTTGTACTTTGAATATTTCACAGCCGTGCTCGCACTTAGGAAATTTTCGAGCGCTGTGGCACTTAGACAT
>NW_028284297.1:0-28150 GCF_059516105.1 Syngnathus floridae | reverse complement strand
GGGAAATTGGAAATTTGACGACTGCCAGAAGAAGAGGAACTACATATGCAAGAAAAAAGCTCGAGGTAAGATGTGACTCATGGCCAATTCATGTTGATGCCCATCTTTGGCTTTTGCCTCACAGGACATAAATCGGAACCTCCACGCCATGACGGTAAGTCAGTCTCCCCGAATCCTGAAGGTTGACGTCAAAAGATGCGAGACGGAAAAAAGACACCACGGTGCGCTCGCAGGTTTCCGGAAGATCCTTGTGTGCAACCAGCAGAAGCACGTCGACCTCTTTTGTCAGAGTGAGAGTCAAAGCGTCATCCGCATCCAGTCGGCCTTCTACGGACGGAGGAGCGGCAGCCTTTGTCCAACTCAGAACGCAACCAAGGGTAAGACAGGACATAAGCGACGTCGTCCGTGGTCCGACGATACGACCGTTGCAGCCAAATAAGCTTCCACTCGGCCTTGTGACTTGCAGAGACTTGCGTGGTGCGAGGAGCCCTCCCTCACTACAGGCAGAAATGTGACAACCGTCAATATTGTCTTGCTGACCCTTTTGAGGGCGTCCGGGAGACCTGCCCTGCAGTCTCCAAGTACCTGCACTTGGTCTACAGCTGCGAACGGAAAGGTGGGCTTCACGTCTCTGTTGTCTAATGCGGTATCTCCCGACCAGAGTTGGGGTATGATGGCACATTGAATGGTCCGTCTGCTACGGACGTTGATGCGATGACTGAAAGGTTCAGGGGACCACTCGCCATACAAGCTTGGCGACCATTGGCCTAGTGAATCGACGGCGCCTAACAATGCCTGAAACTATACAATACAAGGATTCCGTTATCAGAGATCGGTTGCAACATGATTCTGGGTTGTCCTCAGTGTGTCTTGACAATTTGGTCGAGGCGGACTCAGCGTTTGAAGCCTCCTCCTCGATGAGCGACGCCAGCCCCGAGAAAGCTCAATTGAGCAAGAATTCCTGCTGGAGACCGTCACAAGATCGTACGTAGACAACCGAAAGCTACTTCGGCGCTGGCAATTTGGTGTCCTGAGCGAACTTGTGTCCTGCAGCCTCTACCAGCTGGATCCAGGTGAACCTCGGTCACGTGAGAAAGGTGACCGGGATCATCACCCAGGGCTGTCCTCACACTGACCAAAGGTCCTGGGTCATCGACTTTGAGATGAAGACGAGTGTTGACGGCAAAAGCTGGACTGATCACCCGGACGAAAAGGTGAGCGGCCAGCCAGTCGACCTGACGCCGACCGGGCTGCCCAAACCTGCCATTACAAACGAGAGTGCTATTGCTAGTTTACTGGAGGGGGGGAGCACCGGTTTGGCTCTGCGTTTTCCGCTCAGCACGTCCGCATCCAGCCGCTGGAGGACAGCGTTGACTTCGGCCTCAGCTTTGACCTCTTGGGATGCGCACGTGACGGTAAGCGAGTCTCTCCCTCCGCTGCGGGGAAAAACATACAACCCGTCTTTTGATATCACCTTTTGTCTGACAGATACGATGACCTGTGACAACACGTTCAACAGCCTCCACTTGACCAAGGCAATGACGTGAGTCGCACTTGCCCCGGTGTTTCCACGACGGTGGGCGCCTGTCGTCAATTTGCTTGTCCTTGCCTTCTGCAGCTTCCACTGCCCGCCCAAGTGCGCCAACTCCAAACACAATGTCACCGGAACCTTGGTCTACAATAAGGTACGTACGTGATTGCTGACCCTTGGACTGGAGAGGCACTGGCTCTTGGCAGAACCTACATTTCAATTGGGATTTCCAAATGAGTTCCATTTGAAAGATGATTTCATTTCCACACACCAATCAGAAAGTCAAATCCTCCCTATCGTGACCCGCCAGTTGAGTTCTTGACTTGATGTGAGTGCAGGACTCAAGCGTCTGCAAGGCCGCTATTCACGCCGGCGTCATTCGTGACGACATCGGAGGAGACTGTATTGTGATGAAAGCCGTGGCAAAGAAGGGCTTTGCTGGCTCCGGCCAGAACGGGATCACCTCCCTCAAGTGAGTGGCCAACGTTTATGGCAAAGCACCAATAAGAGGCCCAGCTCATTGTCACATGTGCGACCTGCAGGAATGCCGACTCGACGGATCAGGCCTTCACATTTGCGGACGGAGGTGAGTTAACGGATAATTTTTTCATGTCAAGTGCTCAACTACTGCTAACCCCACACGGGATCTCACCCGCAGAGCCGAGATGCTTGGGAGAGTCCTGGGAGGAGTTTGCGGGCTTCTGCTACAAAGCTTTTGAGGACAAGAAGGAGTGGGCCGCTGCTCAAGCTGACTGTAAGAAATTGGGTGCCAATCTGGTGTCCATCCTTTCCGAGGTGGAGCAGACGTGGGTGAAAAATGCTTCCGCCCTCGGTGCGTACAGCGTCTTCGTAGAACGGCTATCCCCTGAACGCTGGGTGAGAGATCTTCTCGCCTTTGTCCTCTGCAGACACCAGCGACATGTGGACCGGACTGAATGACCAGAGTGTCCTCGGCATGTTTGAGTGGTCGGACCGCCACGAGGTGACCTTCACCGACTGGGCCCCGGAAGAGCCCAAACACCTGAAAAAGGACTGTGTGGCGATGTCGCAAAAGGTGCGTGTCCAATTGACCGTTTGCGAGAGCATCTGCGCGATCCGCTGAAATCCATCATGCTCATCCTTCAGGCTGGAAAATGGAAGCAGATGAGCTGCAAGATACCCAACAGCTTCATGTGCAAGATGCCCAAAGCGCATTATGCAATCACCTCAGAGAAGGCAGAGGAGAGCCATTCTGGTGACAGCGTACTCTTGCACAGAAGCAAGCTCGCCAAGTCAGCGAATGCAGTGAGTTGATTTTACACTCTCTCTCTCTCTCTCTCTCTCTCTCTCTGCATCCTACGTTTCTGGACAGGTTCAAAAGACAGTTGTAATGATTTCCACACAATCTTGTTTCAGTGTCAGATCTTAGCATTCGCATTCGATTTCTACTCAAGATGTTTTGGCCCGTTATGTTTTGATTACATGTTTGCAGCTTGGATCAATTATCAAACTGAAGGGAGGTCTCCGTGTGACCAACGCCATCACCATCACAGGACGAGCAAATAAACTGGCAGATTGGTACGAGGACCCCACAAGCCCCCTGCACCCACTCCCACACGAACACACAGTTGTACATCTGCGTTGCAGGTTTAAAGTCGGCCTGTTTGTGCCTGACGACAACGACAACGACAACGACGACAAGGCGGTCGCGCTGCTCCTCAAGTTGAACTTTGTAACCAAGAAGATTTGGCTGAACTCCAGAGTGAACACAACTTGGAACAAAAAAGAGGAGCATCCCACACAAAGCTCTGGACCCGGACAAGAAGTCAAGGTGACGTGAATCGCACCGTATTTCTGAACACACCCGCCTTACAGTTTCGTGGTTTCCAAACCTTCGTGCGGAATTTTCCTTACCTTTGATTGGTGCCGGAAAGTTAATTGTATCCAATTGTCGCTCCGTTCTTTGTTCGTATGTGCAAGGCGTATTCATACAACTGTGGCTGTCAAAACCTATTCCGTCTTGTAGAACCTCCCTAAACATACTTCAATCTTAAACAACACTTGAGTGTTTCCTATGGGAAGCGGCCATTTACTGGTTGAAGAGCACCTAGCCGCTAGCGAGTAAAGGTTGGAGTGATTTACTTTCCCAAACTACAAAAAGTATGGAATGGAAATGTCACATTCAAAAGGAAGTGCAGGAACCATCCGACCACTCGAGATGCTGCTCAGAAATGTCCGCAAGAGCATGAATTGTCTTCGGAAGACTGGCAACGTGAACGTCACATGACTGGATTTTTTTCATGGTGTCCTGTTGTCGCTCAGGTTGTCATCAAGTGCGCCGACGATCACTTCCAGATCACAATCAACGGCGTCGACAAGGTGACGTACAAATACCGAGAGGCCGATCTACAAAGCATCACGCAGATGAACGTGTGGGGTCTCGTGTCCATCAAGGAGATCAAGCAAAGCTCCGCTTAGACCAGCCTGCGCTAAAATGTGAGGACTGGCACAGCCTTTTCCACGAGCCTTAGATGGTTTGTGGAATAATTGTACAAAAGTAACCACTTTATAGTTTAATATATAAGTCTAATTGGCTATGAGAATAAGCCAAACTTGCATGCTTTTATTTTCTCTTTTTGATTGCCTTTGTGCATCCTGGCTTCGTGTTTATTGCATTGAAATGCGCAGTATTTGTAGTTAAGATAGTTTTCCTGGCCCGAGCAAGAGATCATTTTGACTGATTGGATGATGAGTAATGATAAGAGAATGTAGTGTCTTGAGAAACTGCGTGTGAAGGCAAAGAAGCTGGATGAAAACTTGGGAATGGGGGAATGCTAGCGAATGATGTGAAAAGGCGAGAAATAATGACAAGCGAGAAAAACGGTAAGCGAGAAAAAAATGGTGTGCGAGAATGGTCAAAAAACAAAGCAGGAAAATACTAAGCGAAAATGTAAGTGATAAAAACGGTAAGTGAACGGTAAGCGAGGGGAAAATGGTAGGCGAGAAAAAACGCTAAGCGAGGAAAAACGGTCAGCGAAAATTTGAAAAAACGGTACGCGAGAAAAACGTAAGCAAGGTTGAACATTTTTGCTAAGTGGGAAGTTTTGGAATAGGTAGGAATAAGATGAGCAGTTGAATTCTGTCCTAAAAAGAGAAGAATTGATTTGTGCAAAATTTAGCACGCATTTTAAACGTGACATTTGAAAGTCCATGATGACGTGAATGTCAAACTAGAACGATATCAACGTGAAATGCCGAATGTGCCATTCGAAATGAGGGGAAAATTTGGCTAGAAATTTGTGAATTTTGCAAAAACATTTTTGGAATGAAAAAAATGGAAGTACCCATGACATGAATATTTGAAATATGTTGAAATTGGAATGGGGTGGATCGGATGAATTATCTGGTAGTACGTCAAAAAAATGAGAGGAATAAAACAAAGAAGCGGAATAATACAGTTAATGGTGTATGTGTGAAGGCAGATTTGTTATTGGCAGTGATGCTTGGAGAACGAGTTGAGAGTCCTGTAATTTATTTTTCTTGTATTGATAACAAAAGCCAGTGTAGTGATTTTCTCTTGTCAACATATTCAATAAAAAATGTGCATGCGAAAAAGACAATTAAGTGCCTCGATGTGCCGTGTCCTTTGGTGTTATTTTAAAGAGGTATTTTTCCACTCTAGTGACATCTACTGGCTCAGGTTGGACACTGAAAATCAAATCAATGTTGATTTGCCAAGTTTGAGCATGCCAAACAAGGAATTTGACTCCGGTACATCTCGTTCTCTGTACAACATTTAGGTAGCTAACCACATTCAGGACAACATGTGCAAAAATTGACAATTATTCTCAAACATCCCCTGATCTGAAACCTCCCAGGAGGGCAAGGATAAACTCAAAACTCCTACTAGAGGAAATGAGAAACCTGAGACCACAGATGGGAGGGAGGATCGCCTCTTCCAGAATGACCAGGCTGCAATGGATGCAGAGAGGACACATGGTACAAATTCAAAGATGAAGCGTCGAGAGCAGGATGTTATTGCACAGCAATGTCTCAGAGAGGTGTGAGTTCATCAAAGCGACAGCCTGGAGGAAGAAGCTGTCTCTTCGGTCTGCTGCTTTTGGGGTACAGCGCTCTGTAACGCCGTCCGGAGGGGAGTACTTCCAACAGACTGCAACCTGAGTGTGAAGGGTCTGTAGAGATGTCACTTGCACGTTTCCTGGTCCTGCCGGATAGATGGGAGGTTGGTCCCGATGGTCTTTTCTGCAGTCCTGATTGTCCGTTGCAGTCTGTGCTTGTCTTCTTTGGTGGCTGATCCAAACCAGACAGTGATGGAGGTGCAGAGGATGGACTGGATGATGGTCTTCAGCAGCTCCTGTGGCAGGTTGAACTTCCTGAGCTGTCTCAGAAAGTACAGCCTCTGCTGGGCCTTCTTCCGGACAGATTCTATGTGGCTGGTCCATTTCAGGTCCCGAAAGATTGTGGATCCCAGGTACTTGAAGGTGTCTGTGGAGAGAATGGTATTACCGTGAGGGGTGAAAGTGGTGAAGGGTCTCGCCTGAAGTCCATTGTCATCTCCACGGTCTTGAGCGGCCTCAGGTCCAGGTGGTTTTGGCTGCACCAGTTGAGCAGCCGCTGCACCTCTTGTCTGTACGCAGTCTCGTCACCGTCCTGGATCAGTCCGATAAGAGTGGCGTCGTCCGCATACTTCAGGAGCTTCACAGGAGCGTCGCCTGAGGAACAATCGTGAGTGCAGAGAGAGAAGAGCAGTGGGGAGAGGACGCACCCCTGGGGGGCGCCAGTATTGGTGGTCCGGGTGTCGGATGTGATTGCCCCCAGCCTCACACGCTGTCGCTCCCTGTTGGCCAGGGAGCTGGTGATCCACTGACAGACGTCTATTCGACGTCAAAATGCTCGCAGGGTATTGTCGCCCTCCTGTGGTTGAATCACACCCTGCACGTTCTAAAGAAACAGTTTCTGGTCAAGTTATTCCTATTTAACGGGCAGTCATTCGATGAATAAAAATACTAAATTACAGAATAGGTTCCGAGGCAACGCAATGCAATGCAATTCACGAATATGGATTCGGAAAGCAACATGACACTTGCGGTATTCGTCTTTTCCAAGTGTTTTGTTGTTCTTGTTTTCTTATTTTGTAACGGAGACGTATGTATCTTTAGCGGGGGGGGGATAAGGGAAACTTCATGATGGCTTAACGCTTTTGACTGGTTTGTGGTCTTGGGGTTCTCACTGGTCACGTGATCACCTTTTGACCATCTGAGCTGCACTATACCACTAGTGCGCAAAGCACATCGGCGGAAATCTCCTTCTCGGGGCGTCCAAAAATAAAAGATATTCGCGTTGCCGGTACGTTAAAATTTTTTGTTTTGCCATACTTAAACGGAACTTTATTTCGACCCTAATTCTACTCATGATTAGTGTGTGGTTGTGAAGTATTTCTTGCTGTTGTTTCATCCGTGAGAAAATGTTAACCACTATTTGGCGTCGCTGGTGTTGAGATTGTTGGTGCAAGTTACTTCACTCGGCCGGTGACTCAAACGGTAAAGCCATTGAATTGCAACTTTTTCTTTCTCCAAACTAACTTTCGCCACAGCAGTCATAGACTGACACTCGTGATAAGCGATAAAGTGTGATTCTGCATGTAGTGATCGCCAGTGTTGGTGGCCGGAGTTGGATGATATAATTCTGGCGTTTGTAGGTTGATTGCAAGTACAAAATATTTATTGTCAGGGCGAGCAAGAGGACTTGTAACGAGCAGCACGTTGATCCGCACTGGAATTCATTCTGCCTAAGCAGCTTGCAACATAATTGGGGGGAAACACTCATTTTCGTAACTGATTTCTGCTTTTCCCCAGTCGCTGCATAAGTTCAGCTATTGCATGTCAATGAAATGATGACGTATGATCACAAGTGGACTTTTTTTTTTTTAAAACGGTGTCACTGCAACAGTTAATGCAGTACATTTTTGAATTTATTGAAATGTATTCAAAAGCTTGTTGACTCTGTTGTGTGTGTATACATAAAGAGGTGAAAAGTTGACAAAGAAGAAAAAGAAAGACAAATTACTTGGGGCTTTGGTAAAACGTTTATTTGGTGGTTTCTAACTTGAATGTATTGATTCTTATCTAGGGTTTGCTGCGTTCGCATGAATTAAGCAGTTAAAAGTGTGAATTGTTACAATCAATCAATCAATCAATCAATCAATCAAATAAATAAATAAAGTTAAGTAAGTAAATTAAACAGCACAACACACATTGCACTTATTATCTCTTAAAATGAAAAAAAAGTGTTAAAAATTCCAAAGTATTCACTGTTTTCCCCTCTCTATTCCATTGCCGTCACATCCACCACTCATTGGATTACTCAGGATTGAGTCAGTCAATGAAACATTGAGAGGGGACATTTGTTGTTGCGGGAATCGAGGGGTAGGTCAAGCAGAATGTACATCTATGCAGGTTAAATAAAGAAAATGTTGGATACATAGGACGTGACTAATTGAGCTGAATTCAATATTTAAAAATAAATAAATAAAAGATCTACACTAGGCAAGATAGTATGTGGCTCATGAGAAAGGCCTGGAGACTTGTTTTTGTAGTTTTTGCATTGACATTACTCTGATTTTGTTACTTGCTTGATAGACAGATGAGCCTTCTGCGACGTGGCATATATCCCTGGTTGCTAGGATATATTGTCAAGACGGTGGGGTGTATACAGTTTGTGTGCATGTGCCAAATAGACACAGTGTCGTGTATGAAGTGCTGCCTCTATTCGGGAAAATGCTTTGCGATCCTCATAGACATACAACGTGCTATTGTGGGGAAAAACATGTAGTCGGTCAGTAGCCATTAACACAACGACTTGGCCCCTTATGCATGTTTGTGTTGTTTTTAGCTTTTTTTCTAATGAGCATTTCTGTTGCCGTGATTGATCAGAACAAAAGTTTGGTAGGCTGCACAAGTTGCTACATTGTCCAATCAGCTGAAAGCAGTGGTTCTTAACCTGGGTTCGATCGAACCCTAGGGGTTCGGTGAGTCGGTCTCAGGGGTTCGACAGCGCCTCCACTGAGGAGGTCCGAACAAACCTGATTTATTGTGTAAATTCTGATTTACCAGTATGTAATTTGTTCATGCATTGTGTTGGTTTTGTTCTTTGAACAAGGTGATGTTCATGCATGGCTCATTTTGTGCACCAGTAAAAAAAAAAAAAAAATGTCTAGAATTTAACAAAAAGAAAAAAATTCACTAACGAGGGGTTCGGTGAATGCGCATATGAAACTGGTGGGGTTCGGTACCTCCAACAAGGTTAAGAACCACTGGCTATTCAATTACCCCTCCTTTCCCGGGTGGATCCTCGTGGAGCAGTCCGGATCGATAAACTATGAAGACCTCCATTGAACGATTTGCATATCGCTTGTCTGGTTACACCAAAGCAGGATTGGGCACTGTTTGCTTTTTATCCATCCATTCACTATCTGAAATTTTTACTCGCGTGGCTGGTGGGCGCGCTGTAGCCTATCCCAGCACTTTTCAGGCAGTTGGTGCACCCTGAACTGGGAGCCAGCCAATCGCAAGGCGTACATTGAAGGAATGGGGTCGAAATACAAAAAGTCCTGCCTAGCTACAAAAACAGATATGCTCAAACCTCATTGAATAAAGTACATGAGCAGACAAGTATATTCACATATTAAAGCAATCAAAGAAATATTTGAAACATATAATTATACCGACACACCAAATCAATAAAGAAGCCATAAGGACACATTTTTGATAGGTGGTAATGACAAAGATTTTTATAACTTTATGATCTGATATATATTTCTGAGCACTTTGAAATAACAAATGTTTTTTGATATATTGCCTGAATAGCTTAATGAATGACCCTTAAGGAACTGTTTAATGCATGCCTGATGATTTTCTAAATCACGGACATTGCCAAAGTCGTCTAAAAATGTTCAGTACTTGATTGTATCTTATGTTTTGACGAATGCTAGATGCCAGTTTTCGATTACTACTGAACATTCTGGACAGAGGGAAGTATTTTGCCGAACAAGGAAAAGATATGGTTGGAAGCATGATTAAACTAAGAATATGATGACGTAAGCAAGTACATGGAGTATCAAAAGAACAGACAAACAAAAACATGGTAAGTGGTGAGTACAAACTTTGCATAGTCAGGGAACATTAATGAATTGATGATGTCACAGCCAAAAGCTCACATAATTCCGTACAAAATGACAAAATTGAAAGAATGACAAATGGATGAGGTGCGACAGTGCATGTGCAAGAATGGAGCAGAATGTTTACAGGAAGGTCACGTGGAGATCAAAGCAGCAGGTACCAGAGGGAGACAGCCAAGAACCCGGCCAAAGATGATCGCCAAGGCCGAAAGACGGAATGGAAGACAGCAGCCCCCACACACACCGAATCGCCCATAATCAGCACCCACCCCCACGGAACCAGCTCTCACCGAACCAGCACCCACTCCCATGGAATCAAAATCTCCTGCGAACTTGCCACACCCCCTGACTCATCACGCATCAAACTCGGCCCACACTGGCATGTGCAACTGAATATAAGCTGACCAAAGAACCTTGAACGTTGCCTTTTCTGAATGGAGACGTTCTGCTCTTGAGCATGGTCGCACGAAAGGCCCAGCGCTGTATTGTGCTTTCCTGAAAACAGAGCTTTCTTAACAAGAATTGTGATTGAACTCAACCAACCTGTGTAAGTCTAATTTCTGCTTCAGTGTCTTAGCATTTCCCTAAATTTGAAGAAATCAAACGAGCACGCGGTGAGTAAATTGGATAACAGGTGATTGGCAATGGCTTTTGCCGTGAGGTGCAGATAGCGCACTCCCTAAATTGTGGACAAAATCCAACAACATGTACATCTAAAGTCAGTCCCAGCTTTGTGGTACACAGATGGTGTCCTTCCTCGGATACTAACCTCTGAAGTCAGGTTCCAAAACTGCCAATTTTACCAGCAGCTAGCGTGGAAAGGCCTTTGTTAAAAGTCACATTTCTGCCTTTGGACATTACATCGGTAGAACAGTAGAATATCCGTAGGTACACGCTTTGCGGCCATCACATTTTGGTTGCATTTTATGCAAAGGATCAACGTTGGGAAAAAAAAAAAAAAAGTTGTCTTTCAGTGGGACCATCGTCACGTTTTCCCCACTTTGTCTTGGTTAACTAACTTGTTTTCCTCTGCTTCTTTGCTTTCTTTGTTTTTTTCCCCCCCTGACCCGGTGTCCTCTGCTTCCTGCTCCATGCTATCACCTCTTCCTTCCCTCTATGACCGCTTCCTATAGAACTCCAAGTCTCGCGACATGGAGCTGATGGAGAAGAGCAAACGGAGCGCCGCTCATCTGCAAACACTCGGACATGACGCCTTCGGAGCGTCGGAGTTAAAACACAAACGCGCACGCTCGCCCTACAGAAAGAAGATGTCGTCATAACTTGTGCATGGCTGGGGCCTCACGTCCTCTATTATGGCCTGCAACCAAGTGTGTGTGCAAGCCTCCTTTTTTTCCCCCTTTGTTTTTGTCACGTTTGTGAGCTCCTCAGCAAGTTTTTGTCCGCTTCTGAGTGGAGGACAGCAACACAATTGGAGCAAAACTCTCCTGCTTTTTTTATGCAGTCCACCATCTCAAAATGTATATTTGCAATGGAAAATGAAAGTGGTCTCTCAAAATTCAAGCACGTGTGGTTCATTTGCAAAACAAGTTAGAAAGGAATGGGTGGATTTCGATTTCAAGTGTGGAGTCGAGCCCATAGGTTTTTGGTAGTGAATGGAAATTTTGCATTTGACTAACTTTGCTGCTTCAGCCTCTTTCTTTTTCTATTCTAAATTCTAGAGCCTAAAAGATGAATTGTCCAGGCACATTAGACAGGATTCCGTTTTGTCGATCATGGTAGTGTTTTCCATGAAGACGGTGACCAGGTTTCCAATGAGCGCCAATGCTTTTCTATTTCTGAGTGGCCCTGTGATGAATATAATTGTGTTTAAACACAACTGTAGATTGATGCTGAAACGAAAAGTTTATTTTTGGTTTGAACAGGTATTCCATTGAGCAATTATTGTGTTTTTATCCTCGGTGATCCCTTACACAGTCATTTCTAAAGTGCCGCTGCCATATGCGTTTACACAAAACATGGCGTTACTTTGGCTCTGATCCAAACCCAACTCGAAGGTTTGTAAGTGACAAAACTCGTCACTTGCGTTCTTTTTTATTGCGAGTGAAAGGCGTCTACGATGTCACGTCCACTCTCGCCTGGTCAAAGGCGTGCAAACGTGTTAGGAGCTTTTGTGACGTCACGTGCTGGCCGACGTCCTAGTGATATCAAACAACGCAAGCGTTTTGTGACTGGTATAGTCCGTCCATCATTTGCTTTGGAGTCGAATTGTTGACTGCAAACTATTTGCGTGGAATCTCCTCTCCCGTGAGCGATGACAAACCCACTGGCCGCGCGCCTTGTGCGTATTCTTGCGTTGAGCGCCGCGTGGACTTCGTCAAGTGAGTAATTTGCGATCTCGGAGTTGGATTGGTACGGATGAGGATTAGGGCCGGTGAAGGGAAAAAAGGGGGTGGCAGGATTCTGACTTTAAAGTGAGAATTCTTCGACTTTTGACTTTAAAAAGTATGCCTCTCATCAGTCCTGGATGCAAAGGATCTAAAGCAGGGGTGTCAAACTCATTTTTCCCGGGCGCCGCACTGTATTCATAGTTTCTTTCGGAGGGCCATTATGACTGTCAACCCAAATAAATGTATGAGCAACTCATATACGCTAAGAGCTACGAAACAAACGGACAAATAGCTCGTTTTCAAATCAGACGAGTAAAAACTGGTCAAATATTAAAAAAAGAAAGATATTGAAAGTAAAGACAATTTGCAATTCCAGTAATGACACAAATTTGATGCACAATTTGTCTTTGTGGGCCACATAAAATGATAAAGGTACAACCTTTAGATCCTTTGCATTCAGGAATGATGAATAAACTGTAGTAGAATAAAAATTAAGTGACCAATGACTAACTTAAAGGTCTTCTGGATGATTTTGAATTTATTTCTTGTTTAACGAGCAAACGACGTCACCGGCCAATCCATTATGACAAACTAAAAACTACGTCACCACTTTGGCTTCGATCTAACTCGCAGGTTTGGGCCCGGATCGAAGCCCAAAATGATGACATATCTTTATTTCGAACAGATTTAAAACATAAAAAGAGAAAAATAAAACTAATGACACTTTAAAGTGCCAAATTTAAGTCCATGAAACAAAACAATAACAAAGCAAAACAATAAAGATTGCTCGAAAAAGAGTAGGAGGAAGCATTGCTCGACCCGCTCTACTGCCCGAGTCACGGCCACAAAACCACATCTATCACGTATCTTGTGAAAGTAAACCGGGGATCGGCAACCCGCGGCTCCAGAGCCACATGCGGCTCTTTAGCATCTTCTAGCGGCTCCCTGGAGCTTTTGCAAAAGTGCATGAAAATGGAAAAATGGTTATTTTAAATATGTTTTTTAAATGGTAATCATGACACATTGTCATGCTGTAAAAATGGATGTAGTTGTAAATATATTAAAAATACCAAATTTCAGAATGGCGCAAAAATGCGGAGGCGAGTTGTAAACAAACAGGTACGTGAGTGTCGGGCCATGGATTCAAAAGGCAAAAAGAGTAGAACTGCTGATGAGAACAGAGGCTTTAAGAAAGAATGGACTGAATTATTTGCTTTCATTGCCAATGCTGAAGCATTTGCCTGCGTGTTTGATATGCAACGAGACGTTGTCAAATAACAAGAGGAGGAATTTGGAGTGACAATTTCAGCTAAAGCATGCTAAATTTGCCGCCGATCACCCAGTTGGAACTGTGAGGAAAGGTGCAATTGCAGTGAAGGTGGAGAGATTTGAGGACCGAAAAACCAGTTTCAAGAAGTGGATTGCATCTCCAAACTACTGCTGCAAGTTTTGTTGCAGCCCAGGAGATAATAAAGCGCGGAAAACCGATAGCGAGCACGTGAAGGATTCATTCATTAAAATATCAAGAGTGCCTATTTTCGGACAGTAAGGGAAAGGTACATTAAAATGGCAAACAATATCACCGATCGGCAAATCAAGGATATTAATTCAGCTCCAGCTTTCTCAATTGCCTGTGAAGAGTCGTGTGACGTGACAGATATCGAACAGACAGCTCTCCAATGCAGGTACGTGAACTCGTACATCAATAGTTCCCTGGTGCCTAATTATCTCCAGGATGCGCTGCAGTGAAAACAGACATGAAATCAGGAATGTTCATTTTGTATTTGTAGTATACTTAATTATTTTAATGGTAGGCATACAGCTTATTTATTGACAGTCTATGTTGCCTTCTAAAAGGCTTTTATTTAAATTTGTGCGATTCCGGATAGTTATGGTTTTTTTTTTGGGGGGGGGGGGGGGGATATGGCTCTTTGAACATTTTGGGTTGCCGACCCCTGAGGTAAAGGAATAAAAAAAGTGACTTGCAAGAAAACCAAGTTTGGTTACTCCACAAGGGGATCTTTTCAAGAACAACTTGATAGCACGTTCTCCCATTTTATTGCTGTCGCTAACAAAGGAGCCACATCAGGTTCTCAGCGAGCAGTACAGAAATCCTCCACACGAGGGCGTATTTGCTAATGTCTTTTGTGGGCTAAGTGTACAATTTAGTGCCATTGTGAGTGGTGAGCTCATAGTCGCAAGCTGCCTGCCACATTGTCGATGCAAGCAAAACTCCACCACAAACGACTTAATTTCAAGCTTCTTTTCTCTATTTTAACGTTATCCTTTTGAGAGCTGATCCATTTTCATTTTCGTCCAATAGTCACTGACAGTGAGGTGTGTTAAGTGTGTTGTTTGCTTTTGAATGTCATTTAGGACTTTAATACAAATCTGAAAAAATAACACAGGATGTCATCTTAAGTGCAAATGGAGAAACATGCACTGGAATGAATGCTGCATTGAAGCATTTGGTGAAACAAATCCCGATACAAATGCCATGACAAGACAGTTATGCCAGTACGTCCATCATACAAGTCTCAAATGTGTCCTCAGCTGATCCGGGCTTAGCGTGTGAGAAAGACTGGCTCCCTTTCGGCTCCTGTTGCTACAAGAAGATGGAGACCCCCAACGGTTGGCTGGGGGCTCGGCACGACTGCGTCTGGGAGGGCGGCGACCTGGTCTCCATCGCCTCGTCGGACGAGGAAGCCTTTGTGAAGAAGGAAATGGGCAAGAACCCCTTCTGGATCGGACTCTCCAATCTGGTGAGACGGAAGCGGCAGCAGCTGATTCTCTACTGGTACGCGATTGACAAGCGGGATTGGTCTCTGCAGAATTGCAACGAGGCTTGGTGTCAGTATGACAAGGAGCAAAAGGAGCTGACTTGGTCCGATGTCCGCGTGACGGCGAGCTACTCCAACTGGGACAACCGTCAGGTTGGAAGGTAAGAAGGTCATGTGTTGAATGTTAGGCAAGGATTTGGGGCCCCTTTCCAAAATGGATGGCCGTGTGACGGTGACCTACTCCAACTGGACTGAAGGTCTAAACGGAAAGTAAGGAGGTTACGTTTTTGCGCCATTTTACTGTCAAAATGTCGCTTTTCCAAAATGGAAAAGAGCACCGTGATGAGGGGGAAATCAAAGCTTTTGTCAATTTTTCATCAGAAAGCAAGAAAAATTACTGAGATGCTTTTCACAACTTTTCCCGACAGCTCCGACGTCGAGTCCTGCGCGTTCGTCAACCAAGGCGAGTACACCGACCGACAGCTAGGGAAGTGGCGACACGGCTCGTGCGGATCCTCGTTGCCATACATGTGCGAGCGCTCGCCGGACGGTAAGCCCGCATGAATTGTCATATTATGTCAAAAGGGACATTTCAATTGTGTGGTCTTTCTGCAGACTGCCCGGAGGGCCGACAGTGTTCCTTGAAAGACTTTGGTTACGATCGAGTGGAGAGTGAGTGGCTGCTACGCTTGTTTTTACTCCTGAACCATCCTGCAGTGCTTTTCTAATCCAAGTTTGTTTGTGGCTTCAGCTTCCTCCTGCGACCCCGGCGAATTCCTGTTCAACGTTTCTTGCTATCATTTCTCTCAGAATTATTACTATTGGAATGAAGCTGAGAACTTCTGCAAGACACGCAAAAGTCATCTGCCCAGTGTCCACTCAGAGGACGAAATCAAATTCTTGTCAAGTGAGCGCCAAGACAAACCGACGATTTCATGATCATCCCGCATTGCTCACCAGCATCTTTGTAACTTGCGCTTGTTCTGCTTTTCTCAAGGTCACTTAAGAAACAATCACTGTTCTTGGGTGGGACTCAGGAACAAGGCAAAAAATTTTAAGTTCACTGACGGAACATCTACCGTAAGTGAAATGTTGAGTTACCTAAAACGTTGTCATTTGTCCAGAATGACATAAAAGTGAGATACAAAGTGTCATTTAAGCAGGAAATGAACATTTTCTTGAACAAAAACAAAAAAAGTCAAACTTTATCCGGAATGGCCGCAATGTTCAGAGAAGAGCTGCAAATAAATGTTTTCCAGAAAATCAGCTGGAACAAGTTCGATGGCAATTAGAATTGGAATTGAAAGAGCAAAAAAAAAAAAAAGGAAAAGCTTTCATGCACTCCAAACCTCTGTCGTGTGTGCAGGCCGACACCCCAGGATTGCAATTACTAGACGATACAGACTGCGTTGGTGTTTATTACAGTGATGCACTTCTTCATTTATACGGCTGCACCGATAACCGTTTTCGAACCATCTGCCAAAAAGGTCTGAAAGTCACGACGGCTCTCTTTGCCCTTTCACGCGCGCGCTCATACTTGATCCCACTTGCAGCCAAGGTTCGAGAGGCTGTTACCGCTCATTCGTCGTCAATATTCAGGCCAGGTGGGAGTCACATCCGTGGTCGCGCTCTTGTCGCCAGTTGGCCCTCAAGTGACATGGCTCTCGCTTGCAGGCTGGAGCGAAAATTGCGGCCGGTGGATGGACAACCCATCCAACGACTTCTGCTACCTGATGAGCCGCAACCATGCCGTGACCTGGCAGAAGGCGCGAGACAAATGCGTCGACCACGGAGGCGACCTGCTCAGCATTGCCGACGACACTGAACAGAACTTCATACGAGGTAAGGACACGATGGAGGCTCGAACAGTTCATGCCGCATGAACTCCAGAAGGAACAACGCCGCTACACACGCACCTGTACAATGTTCGTATTCTTGATCGTTGTTTAACTTTGATCCAAAGCTATGTACGGCACTGTCGTGACCAGTCCCACTCTGTGGTTGGGCGCCAATGCCAATATCACTGAAGGCAGCAAGTGGACTGATGGATCCCCGTTGACTTACAAAAACCTGACAGCAGGTCGGTCTATAATCCGTCAAATGTTTGTTGGTTTAGCGCTTAGCATCTGTCGTCTCCTTCCAGATAATGCCTTTGACGCCGCTGGCGGACGCTGCCTTTACTTTGTCACCCACAACGGTGGCTGGAAATTTCACCATTGCCAACAAAACAGCAGCTACATCTGCAAGAGAAGAGGAAGAGGTAACGTGACGCTTGGCCGATTCGCACTGATGTTGTCAAACGCTAAGATTTGAGAAGGCTTCTGAAGTCCTCTCGATGAAATGTACCAGCGTGCTTCTCTTTGTGAGCGTGTCAATTGTCAAGTCATGGAGCTAACGCAATCGGCAAAACTGGAATGAAGACTGCAGCTGGTCTGAATTTCTTGTTTTCCACGACAATCTGTAGCAAAAAAAACCTGATAAATTGTATTCGCCGGTCAGCGTGTCTTTGTGTTTTTTACATTGAGTCGCTACCCTAAACGGTCACAATCCAAACCACTCATTGTTAAAAGTCTGATCCCAGACAGCCGATATATAATTTCTTTCCCCGAGATGGTCACAAACAAGACTGCTTGATGGTTAAATTTGGATGGGACCCAGCAGACCCGATTCTATTTTCTACCCACGTCCAGAGGCCCAAACAGATAAGTGCTATTTTAAAAAAAAAAAAAAAAGGAGGTGGCTCTGTGGCGCACTGGTTAGCACGTCTGCCTCACAGTTAGGAGGGTGCCAGTTCAATTCCACATCCGATTTCTCCCCGAGCCCGCTTGGGTTTCCTCTGGGCACTTTGGTTTCCTCCCATTTTCCAAAAACATGCTTGACGGGCCGATTGAGTAGTCTAAATTGCCCGTAGTGCGAGTGCAGATGGTTGTCTCTGTGATTGGCTGGCAACCGGTTCAGGGTGTCCCCCGCCTACTGCCCGATGACCGCTGGGACAGGCTCCAGCACACCCGCGACCCCCGTGGGGACAAAGCGGTACAGAAAATGGATGGATGGATGGATGGATATTATTATATAATAAAAATATTCTACAATTCCCCAAATGTTTCCTCAGTCGATCAGAAGTCATGTGATATGGCCGACGGCTGGCTCCCTTTCGGCTTCAGTTGCTACAAGAAGATGGCGACCCCCAACGGTTGGCTGGGGGCTCGGCAAGACTGCGTCTGGGAGGGCGGCGACCTGGTCTCCATCGCCTCGTCGGACGAGGAAGCCTTCGTAAAGGAGAAAATGGGCATCGACCCCTTCTGGATCGGACTCTCCAATCTGGTGAGACGGAAGCGCAAGCAGTTGATTCTCTACTGGTACGCACGCGATTGACAAGCGGGATTGGTTTCTGCAGAATTGCGACGAGCCTTGGTGTCGGTATGACAAGGAGCAAAAGATGATGACTTGGTCCAATGTCCGCGTGATGGCGACCTACTCCAACTGGGACTCGCGTCAGGTTGGAAGGTAAAAAAGTCACGTCTTGATGTCCTTTCACTGTCTGGCGAGGTTTTGGGGCCCCTTTCCAAATTGGGAAAGAGCACCGTGATGAGGGGGAAAAAAAGGCCTTTAGTCAATTTTTCATCAGATAGCAAGAAAAAATACAGATGCTTTTCACGACTTCTGATAGCAAGAAAAAATACTCAGATGCTTTTCACGACTTCTCCCGACAGCTCCGACGTAGAGTCCTGCGCATACGTCAACCAAGGCGCGTGGACTGAGCCTGGAAAGTGGCGACACGGCTCGTGCAGATCCTCGTTGCCGTTCATGTGCGAGCGCTCCTTGCTCGGTAAGCCTGCTCAGGAGTTGTCATGTCGATAGGGACGTATCTATTGTGGTGTGGTCTTTCTGCAGAATGCCCGGAGGGCCGGCCGTGTTCCTTGAAAGACTTTGGTTACCTTCGAGTGGAGAGTGAGTGGCTGCCACGCTTGTTTTTACTCTTGCACCATTCCGCCGTGCTTTTCTAATCCAAGCTTGTTTGTGGCTTCAGCTTCCTCCTGCGACCCTGGCGAATTCCTGTTTGACGATTCTTGCTATCGTTTTGAGGAGACGAAGAAGGTGCAGAGGGCCGCCGAGAGGTTTTGCAAAGGACACAAAGGTCACCTGGCCAGCGTCCTCTCAACGGAGGAAGGCAATTTCTTGGCAGGTCAGCAACTGCCAAGAAACATCCGACAAGCGGTTGCTCTTTTTGTACTGAAGCGCTTGATCTGCTTTCCTCAAGCTCACATGCGAGATGCAGGAAGATCTCAGCCTTTTGTGGGACTGAAGAAGAAGAAAAACAACGTTGAGTGGATTGACGGAGAATCTTCAGTAAGTAAAAAATTCACTGCGCTCTAAAAAAGTTGGCATTTGCCTCTACCCGAAGGCAAAAGATTGGAATTGAATAGATAAATGCTTTATATGTATGTAAGCTGGAACGTTTGAGGAGCAAACTTGCCATTTCTCCTTTCGAATGATATTAAAATGAACAAGAAAACTTGAATGAGATTTAAAAAAAAAAAAAAAGGAATCTGTCTTGTCGGATAAAGTGCAGAATTTGACGGCAATCCGGAGAATTAAACAGGATGACATGACGAAACTGGTTCGGGTTTGCGGTTTTCACCGAAAAGCTCAAAGTTGTGATTTCACCAAAAGAAAGTTGAAATGCTAAAACACGGGATGGAAAAACTCATTCAACCAAGCGCAACACAAAACGGGCTCAAGTGGCGTCCGCCGTATCGTCCGCAGGACTACGTCACAAAGTTGGTGGGAAAAAAGTCTACAGGACTCAAAGAGTGCTTTGCTCTGTCAGCTTCTGGACAATTTGATGAGTGGTCCTGCGCTGAAAAGCTGCCATCTATCTGCAAAAAAGGTCCGCAAGTCACCACAGCTCAATTTGCCCTTTCACCTGGCATTGCTCTCATATATGATCCCCCTTGCGTTCTTGCAGCCAAGGTCCAAGGGGCTCTACCTGTTTTGCCGTCATCAACATGGGGACCAGGTGGGCGCCCCACCCTGCAGCCGACACGTGGTCGGTCGGTCGCCACTTTGCCCTCAAGTGACACGGCTCTTGCTTGCAGGCTGGAGCAAAAAGTGCGGCTGGTGGATGGACAACCCGTCCGACGACTTCTGCTACCTGATCAACCACAACCGTGCCAAGACCTGGCAGGAGGCGCGAGATGACTGCGTCGGCCTCGGAGGCGACCTGCTCAGCATCACCCACTCTCATGAGCAGACCTTCATACAAGGTAAACTGCCCGGAGGACACGATAGCGGCTCGCACAGTTTATGCCCCGTGGACTCCAGAAGGAACGATGCTGCTGCTACACATGCACCTGTACGATGTTCAAACTCTTGGTCGTTGTTTAACTTTGATCCAAAGGTCTGTACGCCCGTCCTCTGAGCAGTCCCACGCTGTGGTTGGGCGCCAATGCCAATATCACTCACGGCATCGAGTGGATTGACGGATCCATGTCCACTTACAAAAACCTGAACACAGGTCGGCCTATAACTTGGGGAAAGTTTGTCGGTGACAAAACGGACGAGTGCTTAGCATTTGTCGTCTCCTTCCAGGCATCGCCGGAGAAAGCCCCGGTGGAAACTGCCTTTCCTTGCTCACTGCCGACGGCCGCTGGGCAAGAGCCGACTGTGAGGAGAAGCGCAGCAGCTACATCTGCAAGAGAAGAGGAAGAGGCATGATTTGACCTTGGTCTTATGCTTAGAGTTGCGTCATCGGATACAAAGTATTATTAAGGAAGGTCTTTTCCAAAGTCCTTTGATTCTCGGTGCCGCAGTTGACACGATTGGTAAACAACTCACTGGAGTTTAGTTTCCCCAACATGCTGACAAGACAGTCATGCCATTACGTGCGGATAATTCTATATTTCTGCCATTCTAAATAACGGCATAATAATGGTGTCCTCAGCCATTCCTAAATCAGCGTGTGAGAAGGGGTGGAGTCTTCACCAGTCCAGTTGCTACAAGAAGATGGAGACCCCCAACGGTTGGCTGGGGGCTCGGCACAACTGCTTCTGGGAGGGCGGCGACTTGGTCTCCATCACCTCGTCGGACGAGGAAGCCTTTGTGAAGAAGGAAATGGGCAAGAACCCCTTCTGGATCGGACTCTCCAATCTGGTGAGACGGACGCGTAAGCAGTTGATTCTCTACTGGTACGCACGCGACTGACAAGCGGGATCGGTCTCCGCAGAATTGCGACGAGGCTTGGTGTCGGTATGACAAGGAGCAAATGGAGCTGACTTGGTCAGATGTCCGCGTGATGGCGGGCTACTCCAACTGGGACTCGCGTCAGGTTAGAAGGTAAGAAGGTCGTGTCTTGAATGTTAGGCAAGGTTTTGGGCCCGCTTTCCAAAATGAGAAAGAGCACACGTGACGAGGGTGGGAGAAAAAAAAAAGGCTTTTGTTGAAAGAGAGCAAGAAAAGAACCTCCCGTTCATCCTGTTTGTAAGATGCTTTTCATGACTTCTCCCGACAGCTCCGACGTAGAGTCCTGCGTGTACGTCAACCAAGGCTCGTGGACCGAGAGTCAGCCAGGAAAGTGGCGACAAGCCTCGTGCGGATCCTCCTTGGCCTTCATGTGCGAGCGCCCGCTGGACGGTAAGCCTGCTCAGGAGTTGTCACGGTGATGTGCAAAAGGACATTTTAATGGTGTGGTCTTTCTGCAGACTGCCCGAAGGGCCGGCAGTGTTCCTTGAAAGACTTTGGTTACCATCGAGTGGAGAGTGAGTGGCTGTCATTCTTGTTTTTACTCCTGCATCGTCCCGCCGTGCTTTTCCAATCCAAGTTTGTTCGTGGCTTCAGCTTCCTCCTGCGACCCTGGCGACTTCCTGTTCGACGATTCCTGTTATCGTTTTGAGAGGATACGTAAGAATTGGGACTCGGCTGAGACATTTTGCACAGAACAGAAAGGTCACTTGGCCAGCATCCACTCAGAGGACGAAATCAAATTCTTGGCTGGTGAGTGCCCAGACAAACCGACAATTCCATGATCATCCCGCAATGCTTCTCAGCGTCTTTGCAACTAGCGCTTGTTCTGCTTTCTTCAAGCTCACGTGCGAGATGATAAAGGATATTGGCTTTTCATGGGACTCAAGAAGAACAAAGACAAGAAATTTTCCTGGAACGACGCAACATCTGTAGTAAGCAAAACGTCTACAGCTGTCTAAAACGTTTGTAGAATGTGATATGAGAAAGCCAAAGTTGGGTTGGTCACAATGTTGCAAGAGCAGAAAAAAATAGTTGTAAAGTTTCAAAGGGACTGGGCCACAAACACAGATTAACTTGCAGTTGTTTTAAGACAAATAAAATTGACAAGTTTGAATAAAATAAGTTATACAGATTTTTTTGTCTGGTCATGTAAAAGTGCAGAATTTTACAGATGGACAGTCTAAGAACCAAATGGGAACGTTGTAGTTGTTGATGCTAAAAATGGAGTACAGTAATGAGAAAAGAAAAAAAAAATTGAGTTGCAATACCAAACGCACTCAAGTGGTATCCATCCTGTCATCCGCAGGACTACGTCACGCTGAGGGGAGAACCGTCTACAGGACGCGGTGACTGCTTTGCTCTGTCAGCTTCTGGACAATTTCATCAGTGGCCCTGCACTGAAGAGCAGCCATCTGTCTGCAAAAAAGGTCCAAAAGTCACCACAGCTCCCTTTGCCCTTTGACCTCTCACTGCTCTCTCATGTTTGATCCCCCTTGCGTTCTTGCAGCCAAAATCCAAGAGGCTCGCCATGATGAGCCGCAAGCAGGTGGGCATACCATCCTGCGGCCGACACGTGATTGGTCGTTGGCCAGTTGGCCCTCAAGTGACACGAGTCTTGCTTGCAGGCTGGAGCGAAAAATGCGGCTCGTGGGCGGAGAACCCCGACAGCGACTTCTGCTACCTGATCAACCGCAACAATGCCAAGACCTGGCAGGAGGCGCGAGACGACTGCGTCCGCCTCGGAGGCGACCTGCTCAGCATCACCGACAACACGGAGCAGCAGACCATCAAACAAGGCAGGCTTATGGGCTTGATCGGGACTGTTGGTTGAGAATCTTGATATTTGTAGAGGCTGGCGTATATGCCAAAGAAAGTGACATTTTCAAAGAACCTTTTTGCCAGTTGTCTTTCATTGCTCAAGACAAAAAAAAAAGGTTTGTGACGTCACTTGCAGTCGGTTGACTGCAAGTGATTGTCTCTCTTGACATTTTTCGCACATTTTTCGCATCCGACCGGAAAAAGACAGCTATAGGTATTGACAGATCTTGCTTTTAAAAGGCCGCCATACAAAAGACAGTATACAAAAGAAACTAGTCATTATAGAGAAGGATTCGCTGAAAAACTTAAAGAGGCCGCACCAAAACGGCTTGCTCTGAGACGCTATTCGGAACAGGGGTAAAAATGAGCTTGTGACGCTATGACGACGAGGAATTCAGACAAAAGATATGCTGTTCCACTTTATATTGACCACAATGAGTAAAACGTCAAATGGATTTATAAGCGTGATACGTATAAGCTTAAAGGCATTTACTGATGTCATCTTATTCATGTTTGATCCAAAGTTCTGTCCATTGGACTACAACACATTTCTTCTCTGTGGTTGGCCACCAACACCACGATCACGCAAGAGGGCTTCAAGTGGACTGATGGGTCTCCCTTTCGTTACACCCACTGGACCACAGGTCGGCCCAAACGCCGTCCAATATTTGTTGCTTGTTGCCGACAGTCTGGAGCAATGGAGAGGAGCGCTTAGCATCTGCTGTCTCCTTACAGATAGCCCTAGTAAACCCTCTGGTGAAAGCTGCCTTTCCTTTCACACTAAACGTGAACTGGGAAATTGGAAATTTGACGACTGCCAGAAGAAGAGGAACTACATATGCAAGAAAAAAGCTCGAGGTAAGATGTGACTCATGGCCAATTCATGTTGATGCCCATCTTTGGCTTTTGCCTCACAGGACATAAATCGGAACCTCCACGCCATGACGGTAAGTCAGTCTCCCCGAATCCTGAAGGTTGACGTCAAAAGATGCGAGACGGAAAAAAGACACCACGGTGCGCTCGCAGGTTTCCGGAAGATCCTTGTGTGCAACCAGCAGAAGCACGTCGACCTCTTTTGTCAGAGTGAGAGTCAAAGCGTCATCCGCATCCAGTCGGCCTTCTACGGACGGAGGAGCGGCAGCCTTTGTCCAACTCAGAACGCAACCAAGGGTAAGACAGGACATAAGCGACGTCGTCCGTGGTCCGACGATACGACCGTTGCAGCCAAATAAGCTTCCACTCGGCCTTGTGACTTGCAGAGACTTGCGTGGTGCGAGGAGCCCTCCCTCACTACAGGCAGAAATGTGACAACCGTCAATATTGTCTTGCTGACCCTTTTGAGGGCGTCCGGGAGACCTGCCCTGCAGTCTCCAAGTACCTGCACTTGGTCTACAGCTGCGAACGGAAAGGTGGGCTTCACGTCTCTGTTGTCTAATGCGGTATCTCCCGACCAGAGTTGGGGTATGATGGCACATTGAATGGTCCGTCTGCTACGGACGTTGATGCGATGACTGAAAGGTTCAGGGGACCACTCGCCATACAAGCTTGGCGACCATTGGCCTAGTGAATCGACGGCGCCTAACAATGCCTGAAACTATACAATACAAGGATTCCGTTATCAGAGATCGGTTGCAACATGATTCTGGGTTGTCCTCAGTGTGTCTTGACAATTTGGTCGAGGCGGACTCAGCGTTTGAAGCCTCCTCCTCGATGAGCGACGCCAGCCCCGAGAAAGCTCAATTGAGCAAGAATTCCTGCTGGAGACCGTCACAAGATCGTACGTAGACAACCGAAAGCTACTTCGGCGCTGGCAATTTGGTGTCCTGAGCGAACTTGTGTCCTGCAGCCTCTACCAGCTGGATCCAGGTGAACCTCGGTCACGTGAGAAAGGTGACCGGGATCATCACCCAGGGCTGTCCTCACACTGACCAAAGGTCCTGGGTCATCGACTTTGAGATGAAGACGAGTGTTGACGGCAAAAGCTGGACTGATCACCCGGACGAAAAGGTGAGCGGCCAGCCAGTCGACCTGACGCCGACCGGGCTGCCCAAACCTGCCATTACAAACGAGAGTGCTATTGCTAGTTTACTGGAGGGGGGGAGCACCGGTTTGGCTCTGCGTTTTCCGCTCAGCACGTCCGCATCCAGCCGCTGGAGGACAGCGTTGACTTCGGCCTCAGCTTTGACCTCTTGGGATGCGCACGTGACGGTAAGCGAGTCTCTCCCTCCGCTGCGGGGAAAAACATACAACCCGTCTTTTGATATCACCTTTTGTCTGACAGATACGATGACCTGTGACAACACGTTCAACAGCCTCCACTTGACCAAGGCAATGACGTGAGTCGCACTTGCCCCGGTGTTTCCACGACGGTGGGCGCCTGTCGTCAATTTGCTTGTCCTTGCCTTCTGCAGCTTCCACTGCCCGCCCAAGTGCGCCAACTCCAAACACAATGTCACCGGAACCTTGGTCTACAATAAGGTACGTACGTGATTGCTGACCCTTGGACTGGAGAGGCACTGGCTCTTGGCAGAACCTACATTTCAATTGGGATTTCCAAATGAGTTCCATTTGAAAGATGATTTCATTTCCACACACCAATCAGAAAGTCAAATCCTCCCTATCGTGACCCGCCAGTTGAGTTCTTGACTTGATGTGAGTGCAGGACTCAAGCGTCTGCAAGGCCGCTATTCACGCCGGCGTCATTCGTGACGACATCGGAGGAGACTGTATTGTGATGAAAGCCGTGGCAAAGAAGGGCTTTGCTGGCTCCGGCCAGAACGGGATCACCTCCCTCAAGTGAGTGGCCAACGTTTATGGCAAAGCACCAATAAGAGGCCCAGCTCATTGTCACATGTGCGACCTGCAGGAATGCCGACTCGACGGATCAGGCCTTCACATTTGCGGACGGAGGTGAGTTAACGGATAATTTTTTCATGTCAAGTGCTCAACTACTGCTAACCCCACACGGGATCTCACCCGCAGAGCCGAGATGCTTGGGAGAGTCCTGGGAGGAGTTTGCGGGCTTCTGCTACAAAGCTTTTGAGGACAAGAAGGAGTGGGCCGCTGCTCAAGCTGACTGTAAGAAATTGGGTGCCAATCTGGTGTCCATCCTTTCCGAGGTGGAGCAGACGTGGGTGAAAAATGCTTCCGCCCTCGGTGCGTACAGCGTCTTCGTAGAACGGCTATCCCCTGAACGCTGGGTGAGAGATCTTCTCGCCTTTGTCCTCTGCAGACACCAGCGACATGTGGACCGGACTGAATGACCAGAGTGTCCTCGGCATGTTTGAGTGGTCGGACCGCCACGAGGTGACCTTCACCGACTGGGCCCCGGAAGAGCCCAAACACCTGAAAAAGGACTGTGTGGCGATGTCGCAAAAGGTGCGTGTCCAATTGACCGTTTGCGAGAGCATCTGCGCGATCCGCTGAAATCCATCATGCTCATCCTTCAGGCTGGAAAATGGAAGCAGATGAGCTGCAAGATACCCAACAGCTTCATGTGCAAGATGCCCAAAGCGCATTATGCAATCACCTCAGAGAAGGCAGAGGAGAGCCATTCTGGTGACAGCGTACTCTTGCACAGAAGCAAGCTCGCCAAGTCAGCGAATGCAGTGAGTTGATTTTACACTCTCTCTCTCTCTCTCTCTCTCTCTCTCTGCATCCTACGTTTCTGGACAGGTTCAAAAGACAGTTGTAATGATTTCCACACAATCTTGTTTCAGTGTCAGATCTTAGCATTCGCATTCGATTTCTACTCAAGATGTTTTGGCCCGTTATGTTTTGATTACATGTTTGCAGCTTGGATCAATTATCAAACTGAAGGGAGGTCTCCGTGTGACCAACGCCATCACCATCACAGGACGAGCAAATAAACTGGCAGATTGGTACGAGGACCCCACAAGCCCCCTGCACCCACTCCCACACGAACACACAGTTGTACATCTGCGTTGCAGGTTTAAAGTCGGCCTGTTTGTGCCTGACGACAACGACAACGACAACGACGACAAGGCGGTCGCGCTGCTCCTCAAGTTGAACTTTGTAACCAAGAAGATTTGGCTGAACTCCAGAGTGAACACAACTTGGAACAAAAAAGAGGAGCATCCCACACAAAGCTCTGGACCCGGACAAGAAGTCAAGGTGACGTGAATCGCACCGTATTTCTGAACACACCCGCCTTACAGTTTCGTGGTTTCCAAACCTTCGTGCGGAATTTTCCTTACCTTTGATTGGTGCCGGAAAGTTAATTGTATCCAATTGTCGCTCCGTTCTTTGTTCGTATGTGCAAGGCGTATTCATACAACTGTGGCTGTCAAAACCTATTCCGTCTTGTAGAACCTCCCTAAACATACTTCAATCTTAAACAACACTTGAGTGTTTCCTATGGGAAGCGGCCATTTACTGGTTGAAGAGCACCTAGCCGCTAGCGAGTAAAGGTTGGAGTGATTTACTTTCCCAAACTACAAAAAGTATGGAATGGAAATGTCACATTCAAAAGGAAGTGCAGGAACCATCCGACCACTCGAGATGCTGCTCAGAAATGTCCGCAAGAGCATGAATTGTCTTCGGAAGACTGGCAACGTGAACGTCACATGACTGGATTTTTTTCATGGTGTCCTGTTGTCGCTCAGGTTGTCATCAAGTGCGCCGACGATCACTTCCAGATCACAATCAACGGCGTCGACAAGGTGACGTACAAATACCGAGAGGCCGATCTACAAAGCATCACGCAGATGAACGTGTGGGGTCTCGTGTCCATCAAGGAGATCAAGCAAAGCTCCGCTTAGACCAGCCTGCGCTAAAATGTGAGGACTGGCACAGCCTTTTCCACGAGCCTTAGATGGTTTGTGGAATAATTGTACAAAAGTAACCACTTTATAGTTTAATATATAAGTCTAATTGGCTATGAGAATAAGCCAAACTTGCATGCTTTTATTTTCTCTTTTTGATTGCCTTTGTGCATCCTGGCTTCGTGTTTATTGCATTGAAATGCGCAGTATTTGTAGTTAAGATAGTTTTCCTGGCCCGAGCAAGAGATCATTTTGACTGATTGGATGATGAGTAATGATAAGAGAATGTAGTGTCTTGAGAAACTGCGTGTGAAGGCAAAGAAGCTGGATGAAAACTTGGGAATGGGGGAATGCTAGCGAATGATGTGAAAAGGCGAGAAATAATGACAAGCGAGAAAAACGGTAAGCGAGAAAAAAATGGTGTGCGAGAATGGTCAAAAAACAAAGCAGGAAAATACTAAGCGAAAATG
>NW_028284296.1:0-28220 GCF_059516105.1 Syngnathus floridae | reverse complement strand
GCACCGTGTTGCCCGCCGCATCCATCACCTCGACCATGACGTCGTAGGTACCCTCAGGCAGTACATCACCCGCCGGGATCGTCAGTGTCCAGGTACCCCCACTGACACTCAGGTTCCCATCACCGTCGGTGTAGGTCTCGCCGTTGACCGTCACACTCAGACTCTCGCCAGCACCCAGCGTGACCGTACCGGTCAACGTCGGCGTATCGTCGTTGGTGGTCAGCGCCGTCAGGGTCGGCGCACTCGGTGGCGTCGAGTCGTAGCTGATCGTTCGGCTCGCCTCACCGGCCGCCACACCGGCCAGGGTTGATGCGTTGGCCGTGATCGTCTCGGAGGCATCAAACCCCTGTATTGCAGCGGCTGGCACAAGCACTGACCATGCATTGCCTGTAATCGTTGTGGTGTAGTCAGTACCGTTCACTGAGACTGTCACCGTCTGACCGTCTTCGATGTCCGTGCTGGTTCCGCTGATCGTCAGATCAACATCGTCTTCGGAAGCGTTGATCGCATCATCGACGGCGATGGCGGCAATCGACAGGCTTGGTGCACCCGTGTCCTTGTTGGCCGTCTGTTGGGTTGCCCGTTCCGGTGTTGCCTGCCGCATCCGTCTGAGTCGCATCCACAACAATCACGTTCAGACCATCAGCAATGCCCGATACATCAAAATCGGCATTCCACAGACCGCCTGCTGTACAGGTCACGCTTTGACTGGCCGGTGTGGCACCGGGGATCGATACCAGCACATCACCCTCACCCACCGAGCAACTGCCATTGAGCTGGTAGCTGTCCGCATTGGCGCTCGTGGCCAGTGGTGCACTGCCAATCGATACGATCGGTACGATCGGGTCGTAGGCGATGGTGCGCGTCACTTCAGTCGCCGCATTGCCCGCAGCGTCGCTGACGTTCACCGACACCACCTCACTGGGGTCGAAGTTCTGTACGTCCACGGAAGGCACACTGACCGACCAGGCGTTGCCACTTACCGTAGTCGTGTAGTCCGTACCATTGACCGACACCGTGATCGTCTGGCCATCTTCAACGCCCGTCGTTGACCCGTCGATCGTCAGATCCACATCGTCCTCCGATGCATTGATGGCATCGTCGGTGGCGATCGCATTGAGTGCGATTGTTGGCGTTGTGTCGTTTGCAGCGTGACCGTCTCGGTGGGCACACTCTCGGTGTTGCCAGCCGGATCCGTCGCACTCACATCAATCGTCAGCGGACCATCGTCCAGACCCGACACATCAATACCCGTCAGTGACCACGCACCGGCTACCGCCGTCGTCGTCAACTGGATCGGTGTGTTCACACCGTCATCGATCGTGATCGTAACCGTGCTGTCCGTCTCGGCTGCACCGTCCAGGGTCATGCCGGTTGACTCGGCGATGTTGATCACATCATCGGTTTCAATCGGCGTGGTCAGACTCGGTGCCGGCAAGCCGGTGTCCAGTTCGACATTCAGCGTCGGCGACTGGCCGCTTTCGTTACCCACGCCATCGGTGAACGTGTAGCTGGCGCTCTGAGTTCCTTCACTCAAGGTCACGCCACTGAACGTTGCGCTTCCATCGCCAGACACGGTGGTCGTGCCACTGGCTACACCATCGAGATAAATGGTGGCAGTCTGCCCCGAGATACCTGTTCCGGCAGGCACCATGAAGGTCACGCTGGCCAGATTCGTCAGATTGTCGGTATCGCTGTCACCGCTGTCGCTGCTTGCGGCAAGATCAAGTGCAGAGGCTGGAACAGACGGAGCCGTTGTATCGATCACCAGTTCATCAACACTGCCCTCACCGGTGGTGTTGCCCGCCGCATCGGTGACTTCAACCGCCACATCAAACGTGCCCTCCGGCAGCTCGTTACCCGAAGGAATGGTCAGCGTCCAGGTACCCCCACTGACACTCAGGTTCCCATCACCATCGGTGTAGGTCTCACCGTTGACCGTCACACTCAAGCTTTCGCCAGCACCCAGCGTGACCGTACCGGTCAACGTCGGCGTGTCGTCGTTGGTCGACAACGCGTTCAGTGTGGCAGCGGGCGGTCCCGTAATATCCAACGAGGCATCACCGTGACTGCCACTGCCCGTATTACCCGCAAGATCCACAGACGTCACCACAATGGACAACGCTCCGTCGGTAAGAACGCTGACGTCCAATCCTGAAACGTTCCAGGTTCCGTCGAGAGCCGCCGTGGTCGCGCACAGCAACAGTATCGCTATTGCCATCGGTAACAACGACTGAAACAGCACTGCTGGATTCGGAACTTCCGGACAGGGTCAGTGCGCTTGACTCTGTCAAGTTGATAACATCATCGACTGTCACCGGCACCACCAAAGCTGGTGATGGTGCAGTCGTATCCAACACAACAGACAGCACCGGAGACGCTCCACTGACATTGCCGACAGAATCAATCAGGACATAGCTGATAGGCTGTGCACCCTCCACCAGCGCTGATGCGGTTATCTCGGCACTACCATCAATAGCTACTGGTGCGGCTCCAAGTACATCACTGCCACGACGCAATTGAACCGTGTCGCCAAATATGGCGGTGCCCGATGGCAGAATGAATCGCGCTCAGCCACCCGTTAGTAATGTTGTCTGCATTGCTGCTGCCCGAATCGTCCGCTGCCAGTAAATCCGGTGCGATCGTCGGGTCTGCCGGAGCCGTCAGATCGATCGTCAATTCATTGCTGGTACTGTCGGTCGTCTCATTACCGGCCGCATCCGTCAGACTCACGTCAACGTCGTACACGCCCTCACTCAACGCATTACCCGACGGCACCACCAGCGTCCACGTATCCTCACCGTCCCAACTCAGGTTCCCGTCACCCAGCGTGTACACCTCCGAGCCCAACGTCACCGTCAACGTCGTATCAAACTCCAGGACCGCCAGACCACTCAACGTCGGCGTGCCCGTGTTCACCGACTGCGTGATCACCGTCGGTGTCCCCAGACCTTGTGTATCCAGACTCAACGACACATCGCTGCCTGAGGCCGCATTGCCTGCCACATCCGTCGACTCCACCGACAACGTCAGAGCACCCTCTTCCAGCGCACTCACGTCCAGACCCGTCACACTCCATACGCCCAGACCGTTGGCTGTCACCGTCGTGCTGACAGGCGCGTTGATACCGTCTGTCACACTCACCTGCACACTGGCATCCGCTTCGGCCGTTCCGCTCAGCTGTACCGCGACCGACTCACTGGCATTGATCACATCGTCCGACATCACCGGTGCATCCACCGTCGGAGCGACCGTCACCGTATCCACCGTGACCGTCAACGCCGGTGAATCCGCACTCAGATTCCTGCTTCATCTTCATAGCGATAGCTCACCGCATAGCTGCCGTCGCTCAGCGCTGCGCCTAGCACGCTGAAGCTCCCGTCCGGTGCAACCACCCCACTGCCGATCTCCACGCCATCGGCGTACAGACGCAGGGCGCTGCCTGCACTGGCTTCTCCAACCGCTACACCAAAACTCGCAGCACTCACCGACGTGATGTCATCACTGTCGCTGCTGCCACTGTCATCGCTACTCAACAGATCCGGCGCCACACTCGGGGCTGCCGGGGCCGTCTGATCGATCACCAGCTCATCAACACTGCCTTCACCGGTGGTGTTGCCCGCCGCATCCATCACCTCGACCATGACGTCGTAGGTACCCTCAGGCAGTACATCACCCGCCGGGATCGTCAGCGTCCAGGTACCCCCCACTGACAACAAGGTTCCCGTCTCCGTCGGTGTAGGTCTCGCCGTTGACCGTCACACTCAGACTCTCGCCAGCACCCAGCGTGACCGTACCGGTCAACGTCGGCGTATCGTCGTTGGTGGTCAGCGCCGTCAGGGTCGGCGCACTCGGGTGGCGTCGAGTCGTAGCTGATCGTTCGGCTCGCCTCACCGGCCGCCACACCGGCCAGGGTTGATGCGTTGGCCGTGATCGTCTCGGAGGCATCAAACCCCTGTACTGCAGCGGCTGGCACAAGCACTGACCATGCATTGCCTGTAATCGTTGTGGTGTAGTCAGTACCGTTCACTGAGACCGTCACCGTCTGACCGTCTTCGATGTCCGTGCTGGTTCCGCTGATCGTCAGATCAACATCGTCTTCGGAAGCGTTGATCGCATCATCGACGGCGATGGCGGCAATCGACAGGCTTGGTGCACCCGTGTCCTTGTTGGCTGTCTGTTGGGTTGCCGTTCCGGTGTTGCCTGCCGCATCCGTCTGAGTCGCATCCACAACAATCACGTTCAGACCATCAGCAATGCCCGATACATCAAAATCGGCATTCCACAGACCGCCTGCCGTACAGGTCACGCTTTGACTGGCCGGTGTGGCACCGGGGATCGATACCAGCACATCACCCTCACCCACCGAGCAACTGCCATTGAGCTGGTAGCTGTCCGCATTGGCGCTCGTGGCCAGTGGTGCACTGCCAATCGATACGATCGGTACGATCGGGTCGTAGGCGATGGTGCGCGTCACTTCAGTCGCCGCATTGCCCGCAGCGTCGCTGACGTTCACCGACACCACCTCACTGGGGTCGAAGTTCTGGACATCGACCGTTGGAACACTGACCGACCAGGCGTTGCCAGTCACGGTGGTCGTGTAGTCCGTACCATTGACCGATACCGTGATCGTCTGGCCGTCTTCGACGTCCGTGGTTGTGCCGTCGATCGTCAGATCCGCATCATCTTCCGATGCATTGATCGCATCGTCGGTGGCGATCGCGTTGAGTGTGATCGCAGGGACAACCGCATCATAGGTCACAACCCGTGTGGCTTGCGGCGCAACGTTGCCTTCAGCATCCGTCGCATCGGCTGTAATCGTCAGAGTAGCGGGAAACAGCTGAACCTGTGAAGAAGGCACTAGGACTGACCAAGCCCCGGATGTGACTGTCGTGTTAACGATTTGTCCATTGACATTGACGGACACCGTCAAACCATCAGCAAGATCGGTGGCAAACCCGTTGATCGAAAGATCACTATCATCCTCAATGCCATTGATGACGTCGTCACCAGCCACAGCACTGATAGTGAGTGACGGCACTGTGGTCTGTAACGTGAACGTTGCGCTGGCTGCTGTACCCGAACCACCGGCAGCATCCGTGGCGACGGCGTCCACAGTTATCGCCCCATTGATCAGGCCAGACACATCCAGGCTTGATGCATTCCAGACACCCAGTCCGTCAGTGACAACCGCTTGAGTCAGGTCTGCAGACACACCATCGCTGACAGTCACTTGTACGGAGCTTCCAGGTTCGGACGTACCGCTGATCAACAACCCAACGGCTTCTGCCGCATTGACAATGTTGTCTACCGTAATCGGCGTTGCAATACTTGGGGCGGGAGCTGACGTATCCAACGTGATGGACAAACTCGGCGAGGCACTGGATTCATTCCCGACGGTGTCCGTGACCGTATAGGTCAACGCCTGCACACCCTCAGCGAGCGTAATAGCGACAAAGGTGATACTTCCATCTGGTGCCACAACCGCACTTCCAGCCAACACACCATCCAGGAACACTGTTGCAGAATCACCCGGTGTAGCAACACCCGATGCTGTTGTCAGGGTTACCGTTGAAACCGCCGTGATGTTGTCGGAATCACTGACCCCACTGTCATCACCGTCGACCAAATCCAGCAACACGCTGGGTGTACCAGGCGCGGTGACATCAATGATCAACTCATCAATGGAACCTTCGCCGGTGGTGTTACCCGCCGCATCAGTGACTTCAACCGCCACATCAAAGGTGCCTTCCGGCAGCTCGTTACCCGAAGGAATGGTCAGAGTCCAGGTACCCCCACTGACAACAAGGTTCCCATCACCGTCGGTGTAGGTCTCACCGTTGACCGTCACACTCAGACTCTCACCAGCACCCAGCGTGACCGTACCGGTCAACGTCGGCGTGTCGTCATTCGTCGACAGTGCCGTCAAGGTCGGCGCACCCGGCGGCGTCGGATCGTAGCTGATGGTTCGACTGCCCTGACTCGCCGGCAAGCCTGCCAGTGTGTTCGCGTCAGCCGTGATCGTCTCGGAGGCATCAAACGCCTGTACCGCAGCGGTCGGCACAAGCACTGACCATGCATTGCCTGTAATCGTCGATGTGTAGTCAGTACCGTTCACCGATACCGTCACCGTCTGACCGTCTTCGATGTCCGTGCTGGTTCCGCTGATCGTCAGATCAACATCGTCTTCGGAAGCGTTGATGGCATCATCGACTGCGATGGCAGCGATCGACAGACTTGGTGCACCCGTGTCCTTGTTCGCTGTCTGTTGGGTCGCTGTTCCGGTGTTACCCACCGCATCGGTCTGTGTGGCGTCCACCATGATCACGTTCAGACCATCGGCAATACCTGACGCATCGAACACGGCGTTCCAGCTGCCGCCCGCTGTACACGACACGTCCTGGCTGGCTGGTGTCGCACCTGCCACGCTCACGCTTACATCCCCATCACCCACCGAGCACACACCACCCACTGGGTAAGCGTCCGCATTGGCACTGGTCGCCAGCACCAACGATGCGATGGATAGTGTCGGCGCTACCGGGTCGTAGGCGATGGTGCGCGTCACTTCAGTCGCCGCATTGCCCGCAGCGTCGCTGACGTTCACCGACACCACCTCACTGGGGTCGAAGTTCTGTATGTCCACGGCCGGTACACTGACCGACCAGGTGTTGCCACTTACCGTGGTCGTGTAGTCCGTACCGTTGACCGACACGGTGATCGTCTGGCCATCTTCAATGTCCGTCGTTGACCCGTCGATCGTCAGATCCGCATCGTCTTCGGATGCATTGATCGCATCGTCGGTTGCAATCGCGTTGAGTGCGATTGTTGGCGTTGTCGTTTGCAGCGTGACCGTCTCGGAGGGCACACTCTCGGTGTTGCCGGCCGGGTCTACCGCACTCACATCAATCGTCAACGGACCATCGTCCAGGCCCGACACATCAATGCCCGTCAGTGACCACGCACCAGCCACCGCCGTCGTCGTCAGCTGGATTGGTGTGTTCACACCGTCATCGATCGTGACCGTAACCGTGCTGCCTGTTTCAGCTGCACCGTCCAGGGTCATGCCGGTTGACTCGGCGATGTTGATCACATCATCGGTTTCAATCGGTGTGGTCAGACTCGGTGCCGGCAAGCCGGTGTCCAGTTCGACATTCAGTGTCGGCGACTGGCCACTTTCGTTACCCACGCCATCGGTGAACGTGTAGCTGGCGCTCTGAGTTCCTTCACTCAAGGTCACGCCACTGAACGTTGCGCTTCCATCGCCAGACACGGTGGTCGTGCCACTGGCCACACCGTCGAGATAGATCGTCGCAGTCTGGCCTGCTGTTCCAGACCCGGCAGGCACTGTAAAGGTCGCACTGGAAAGGTTCGTCAGATTGTCGGTATCGCTGTCACCGCTGTCGCTGCTTGTGGCAAGATCAAGTGCAGAAGCTGGAGCAGACGGAGCCGTTGTATCGATGACCAGCTCATCTGTTGAGCCTTCACCCGTGGTGTTACCCGCCGCATCAGTGACTTCAACCGCCACATCAAACGTGCCTTCCGGCAGCTCGTTACCCGAAGGAATGGTCAGAGTCCAGGTACCCCCACTGACAACAAGGTTCCCATCACCGTCGGTGTAGGTCTCACCGTTGACCGTCACACTCAAACTCTCGCCAGCACCCAGCGTGACCGTACCGGTCAACGTCGGCGTGTCGTCATTCGTCGACAGTGCCGTCAAGGTCGGCGCACCCGGCGGCGTCGGATCGTAGCTGATGGTTCGACTGCCCTGACCCGCCGGCAAGCCTGCCAGTGTATTCGCGTCAGCCCGTGATCGTCTCGGAGGCATCAAACGCCTGTTACCGCAGCGGTCGGCACAAGCACTGACCATGCATTGCCTGTAATCGTCGATGTGTAGTCAGTACCGTTCACCGATACCGTCACCGTCTGACCGTCTTCGATGTCCGTGCTGGTTCCGCTGATCGTCAGATCAACATCGTCTTCGGAAGCGTTGATGGCATCATCGACTGCGATGGCAGCGATCGACAGACTTGGTGCACCCGTGTCCTTGTTCGCTGTCTGTTGGGTCGCTGTTCCGGTGTTACCCCACCGCATCGGTCTGTGTGGCGTCCACCACGATCACGTTCAGACCATCGGCAATACCTGACGCATCGAACACAGCGTTCCAGCTGCCGCCCGCTGTACACGACACGTCCTGGCTGGCTGGTGTCGCACCTGCCACGCTCACGCTCACATCCCCATCACCCACCGAGCAGATTCCACCCACCGGATAGGCATCGGCATTGGCGCTGGTAGCCAGCACCAACGATGCGATGGATAGTGACGGCGCTACCGGGTCGTAGGCTATGGTGCGCGTCACCTCAGTCGCCGCATTGCCCGCAGCATCGCTGACGTTGACCGACACCACTTCACTGGGGTCGAAGTTCTGTACGTCCACGGAAGGCACACTGACCGACCAGGCGTTGCCACTTACCGTGGTCGTGTAATCCGTACCATTGACCGACACCGTGATCGTCTGGCCATCTTCAACGTCCGTCGTTGACCCGTCGATCGTCGTCAGATCCGCATCGTCTTCGGATGCATTGATGGCATCGTCGGTGGCGATCGCGTTGAGCGTGATGGATGGCACCGTTGTTTTGAGATTAACGGAAACCGATACAATCGATTCGACATTGCCAGCGACATCCGTCGCGGTCACTGAGAGATCAATAGTGCCTGAGTTCAAGGCGCTGATATCCCAATCCGAGATTGACCAAACACCCCCGCCCGTTGCATTGACTGTTTGGCTGATGGGCGGTGAAACACCGTCATCAAACGTTACCAGGACAGAACTGCCAGTTTCTGCAGAACCGGCAAGATCAACCGCAACCGATTCGGCAATATTGATCTGATCGTCACCTGAAATCGGTGTTGTCAATGTCGGCGCAGGATCGGTGGTATCAAACGTGACAGTCAAACCCGGGGAGGCACCGCTGATGTTTCCGGCCGCATCGCTGAGCGTGTAGGTGATCGCTTGAGTGCCTTCCACCAAACCGGAGGCTGTGATCGAGAAACTGCCGTCACCCTGAACAACACCGGACCCAATCAAGCTGGCACCGCTGAACAGCGAAACCGTCAAACCCGCACCAGCTGTTCCGGATGGCACACTGAACACAGGTGATGCATCGTTGGTGATGTCATCGGTTGATGACAGTCCACTGTCCGTCCCACTGGCAAGATCAACGGCCGTTGTTGGCGTCGCAGGTGCGGTGGTGTCCACCACCAGTTCGTTGGAGGTGGCATCCGTGCTGATGTTGCCTGCAGCATCCACTACCCGAGCAATCACCTCATAGCTGCCATCGGTCAGTGCATCGCCCATCGGGATAAGCAGAGTCCAGACTGAGCCAGAAAAACTCAGTGCGCCACCGGCAACCGTGTAGGTTTCCGAATCAACCTCGACCGTCAGAGACTCCCCACTTGCCAACACGGCGTTGCCGGTCAGTGTCGGTGTGCTGCTGTTGCTCAATTGGCTGTTGACGGTTGGAACAGCCGGAGGTAAGGGGTCGTAAGCGATGCTTCGGGAGACTGGAGTAGCCGCGTTGCCAGCTGCATCGGTGGCCGTGACCACAACGTCTTCAGTGGCATCAAAGGCCTGCACATCCACAGCCGGGACGGACAGATTCCAGAGCGAGCCTGTCACCAGGGCGGAATACACCGTTCCATTGATAGACACGGACACCGTGGCGCCGTCCGCAAGGCCGGTGCTCCCGCCGGAAATGCTAAGCGCACTATCGTCCTCTACAGCGTTGATTCGATCATCAACACTGATCGCCGAGAGGGTCAGAACTGGCGGAACATCATCAAATACTGTGCTTACGCTTGTGGCGGCAGCGTTGCTGTTACCCGCCAGATCAGTTGCGACGGCAGCCGCAACCGATAGCGCAATATCTCCAGACCCATCGGGTGTTACTGTCACCGACCATGTCTGGGCATCAACCGAGGTAAATGCGGACAAGCTGCCGTTGGCTATCCCGATATCAGACAACTCGAAGTTGTTTACCGGCTCATCAAATGCGATGGACACCGTATAGTCTGCTGTGCTGTTAACGATGACCGGTGCACCGGAAATGGCAACCGTCGGGGCCGTATTGTCAAAAACAGTCGTAACCGTATCGGAGGCGGCATTTCCATTGGATGCCACATCAATGGCAGCATTTTCGGGTACGTCGATGGTGATATTTCCCGTACCATCGGGAGTGACGTTCGCAGTGTACTGGGTTGCCGATACCGCAACGAAACTGCTTAGAGTTCCATTACCGATAACGATATCGCTTGCATCAAATCCTGTAACATTCTCGTTGAAATCAATCGTGATGCCATAGGTTGACGTATCCGTCGTGTAGGCTGGCGCGCCGGACACCAACAGCGTGGGTGCACTCAGATTCAGAGTAATCGTGACCGAGTCTGATGTACTGTCAGCGTTCGTAGATGTGGATTGCGCAGCACCCACAGGCACGCTGATTACAACGTCGTTGGTGGCATCCGGAGTAATGGTGACTTCATACACGCTCGCGCTGAGCGAGGTTAGTGACGAGGGTGACCCATTGGCCACCAGTATGTCGGACAGATCCAGTCCACTGACGTCCTGATCAAACTGCAGTTCAACAACAAACGGTGTGGCCCCGCCAACAAAGCTCGGTGCATTATTGATGCTCAGTACAGGCACCGTATTGTCATAGACCGTCGTGACCGACGCCAGGACATTACCATTGCCTGCCCCATCCTGAGCACCACCAGCATTGACGTCAACGGCAATATCCCCAAGACCATCGGGCGTTACCAACACCGAATAGTCCGTGGCGCTGAGTGCTACGAAATCACTGAGAGTGGCGTTCGACACAGACAGATCAGCGACGTCAAAACCGGTAACCGGTTCATTGAAGTTTATGGTCAGCGTGTACGGAGCTGTGGTCCCTACCAGGCTTGGAGCACCATTGATCGTGGGCACCGGTGATGTCGTATCGGATGCAACAACGAGTGTGGTATCGGTGTCTGTATTGTTTCCTGCAACCGTATCGTTGTCTGTTGTGGATACACTGGCATCAAGACTCAGCGTGTTACCCACCAGTGGAGCAGCCACGGCATCCGTAGTGAATGAATACGTGGACGTACTGTTACCGGCTGTGGTTCCGATATTGACCACGCTTCGGCAGTCCACATTCTGTGGCGTAGAGGCATCAGACTCGCAGGTCCACTCAGCGCCATTGGGGCCACCTTCTGCCATCGCAGCGGCCAGTCCGCCGTTGACCGTTATGCCATCAGGTAACTCGTAACTGACTGTGATTTCCTGAGTGGTCGTGTTGGGCCCCAGGTTGCTGACATCGGTGACATACGTGATGGCATCGCCTGCAACCACCTCAGTTGCGTAATCCGATACGTTGACCGCAAGGTCCGCATCGACGGAGGGAGGCAAAACACGGAACGAATCCTTATCCACCAGCAACCAGGAATTGAACGTTGAGTCTCCACCGTCGGCAACCCCAAACTTCAGTGTGTTTGATACGCCGGGATTGACCGGTGCGGTCCAGACCAACCGTTGAGTAAAGCCATCCGCTTCGATGTCAACGGGTGTCGGCACACCGTCGTCTGATCGGTCGTTAGAGATGTAGTCGGCTGAATTGAGTGTGATGTTGACCGTGTTGATGGAAACATCACCGCCTTCTGGCGTTTTGGAGTAGTTCGTGCCATTGACGAAAAACGCCATGACATCGTAAAAGGTATTTCCCGCGCTCGATCCGCCTGCCGGTGGCGCGTATTCGTTGTATTCCTCCGAGCTGAATACAAAAGTACCGGTCATCGTGTCACCCACCGGCGTAAAGTCGATGGTGACGTAAACGGCATCAAAGGTGCCGTCGGGTGATGCGGACAGCGAATCAAAATCCGCATCTCCATCCGCACCCGCAACGGTCGGCATGTTGTTGCCTGTGCCATCTGAGGCATTAGGGCCGTCGATGGACGACACCTGGCCCGAACTCAAAATGACGCCTTCTTCAAAATCGAGGAAGCCAGACACACTCAACCCGTTGGTGAAGGTTGCCGCCTGGCCGGACGCTCCCACAATGGTGGCGCTGTTGATCACCACATTGCCGTCTGTGGTGTCCATGACCATGTTGGCCAGAGTCAGGGCATTGAGCGTTTCCGTGCGTATCAGGTCAGCTCGGGCTAGCTGCGCCGGGACGGCGGACAGACTCAGAGCGAGCAACGCACCTGATGCCAGCAGCCCGGCTCCACATCCCTTGGCCTTTTTTTGTAACGGTGAACCCGCTGTGCGGATAACCCCCGCCTTGTTCACCCTGTGATGTAATTCCGGCACCGACGTCTCATCGACCATAACGGCCTTTAAGTTGCTGTTTTAGCGACGATTAGGGGCGTTACATCAGTGCCCTCGTACCTCGAAAAAGGTCGCGTAACGTGTTATCAGCAGTCGGTCAGCAAATATCAGACCCCGAGCGTGGGAGACCGTCGGTTTTCCGACAGAAAGTGTGAACTACCGCGCGAAGTGACGATGCCTGCGGATCGTCAGCACCCATGCGCAAATGAGCATCAGAGCGGGGAACAATGGATCGATGGCCCGTTGATGGTGAACCGATCTCAAGGCGACGCATCCGGTGGCCGCACCGTCGAGTCCCGTATTGATGAGGCCATCAGCCAACGGCCCGTAACCATCCACCAGATCGGGCACACCATTCTGATCTGCATCGGGCAACAGCCTCAGGCGTAAGCGCCCGGCCATCTCATCGACCAGACCGTCACCGTCGGCATCGGCATCCCATTCCGAAACGATGCCATCCGCATCAGGGTCGGTATTTAGGTCGGCACCAGGATCTGCGCCCGGGGTTTGATCCACATCAGCCCAATCAACAATCCCGTCGGCATCCTGGTCGGGTTCAAGAAGCAACTGGGCGTCAACCACATCGGGAATGCCATCTCGATCAGTATCGGTTGCGGCATCGTGCACACCATCCCTATCCAGATCAACACCGCCGGACTCAAGCAGATCGCTTGCCCCATCTGCATCACTGTCCAGATCAAGCCAATTGTTCAGACCATCGCGGTCCCCATCAATCACAGGAGCCAGTTCGGGCCACAGTTGGGCTGCAGGGTCGTGCCATCCATCCTGATTTTCGTCGACCAGCACGTCGAGTTGACCATCCGCGTCCGCATCCCAAAGGTCTGCTTGCTGTTGAAGTATCGGTTCGGCGAACAGGTACAGTTCCAGAAAATCAGTCAGGCCGTCATTGTCACTGTCAAGGTCCCGCAAGTTTGAATGGCCATCAGCATCCCGGTCCAGTGGTGCCGCCGGATAGCTGACTCCACCCTCAGCAAAGTCTGGAATACCGTCGTTATCACTGTCGCTGTCGCGATGATCTGGTAAGCCATCAGCATCGGTGTCAACGACACCATCAATCAGCGGTTCTTCGAACTGCGCGCCTGAACCGGCCTCATGTCGATCACTGACACCGTCGTTGTCAGAGTCCGTATCCCATCGATCCGCAAGGCCGTCGGAGTCTGTATCACCGTCAAATTCCAGCGCATCCGGAATACCATCCGCATCACTGTCTAAGGGTGCACCAGCCAGCTGCTCACCGCCGAGTTGAGCGGAGCCATTGGAGCCATCAGTGCCATCAGTGCCATCAGTGCCATCAGTGCCATCAGTGCCATCAGTGCCATCAGTGCTTCCCGGCACAGTGTCATCTGGATCAGTTGGCAAGCCATCAGGCGCTGATGTTTCTTCCAGCTGATCGATAAGGCCATTGTTGTCATTATCCGCAACGACCGAACTCGGCACACCATCCACAGCATGGTTGGTGGCTGCGTCGCTGTCTGTCTCTATCTCATTCGTGACAACCCAACGCAACGGCGCAACGCCTGAAGCAACGTGATGCACAGGCCAAGGCAGTTCCAAGAAATCGCCCGCCGCGGCCATCAAACGACCGTCGAATGAGGTGTCCATCGGTAGAGTTACAGAAGCTTCTGAGTGGCCCAACGCCATCGCTGACTGCAGTGGCACATGGCCTTCGAAACGGCCTGAGTCTTCGCCGTCTTCACGCAGCACGATATAGTCTCGGTCTCCGCGTGTGGTGTTGATGACAGGCACGTACAGGACATCTTGCGCACCCATCGCCTGGTTATACGTCGGTGCGAACACGTGTGCTGTCAACTGTCCCGAGCCTTGTTCGGACAGTTGCGCCTGCACTTGCAGTTCAACGTTTTGCAGAGTCGACGCATCTGTGCCTGCACCTATCATGATCTGCACAGTACTGGATGTGCTGTCGCCATAGACAAACGTGTCGATGTAGCGCTCATCACCAAAGGCGGCTGCTGTGAAGTTCCCCCATTGATGAGTACCCGATGCGCTTCCGGATGGCCCGCCCTCCGGGGTATTGACCGATCCGCCGACAGCACTACCCAACAGAGTCACATCGTCCCAGTACACCTGAGTTGGCTCAAGCGTGCCATTCCGGTGTGCCCGCCAGACAGTCAATCCGCCGCTGCTTTCGATATCCGCGCCCACAAAGTGATACTCACCGGTACGCACTGACAGCTGCGCGTTGTACAAGCCGTCGGACAAACGTCGGCGCAAGACATCCAGTCCGTTCCAGTAGACTCGGTTGGTTCCTGGCTGAGCACGTCCTATCAGGCGCGTATCGCCGTGGTCTCCATACAAGCCATTTCGATTGATGTCGATGGCAATGGCGTAAGTGCCATCAACACCGCTGTAAAACTCAAATAGATGATCGCCTGCGCCTCCGTTGACAAAGCGCACATCCCATAATTCAGGGGACTCGCGGGGCGGATCTGCAGCAAGCTGCGGGTAAGCCAGATAGATGGGGTACTCGTAGTGTGCTTCGCTGGCTTCTCTCGGAGCACTGTAGCCAGAACGAGGCGCATCCAGGCCTGTAGCGTTGGCAACAATCGTGTAACCATAACCCGCAAGATCCTGCAGGTCGAGCTGCCAGACGAATTCGCCATCTCCTCCTGGAACGCGGACAAAATAATCAGTGTCAGCGCCGTAGGTGGCGTCGTAACCGATGGCGTTGAAGTTCCAGGAGTAGGACCACAAGCGCCCTGACGGAACGTCCGGGTGTGGTCGTTCAGATACCGATGCGGTTACAGCGATATCCAGCAACTCAAGCAAACCGGTATCAAAGTCATCGCCTGCCAGGTTATCAACCTCAATGCGATAAACACCGCGGGTTGGGGCGACGAACTTGATCGGGGTGACGTATGACCCGGACATTGGCGTCTCACAGGACCAGGTCGGCACCACGGCTCCCGAATCAAACAGGCGGGAATCATCCGGTGCATACGCTTGCACACGGATAGCATCCGAGGCGTCAGAGCCGCACGCGAGAACGTGTATCACCTCTCCGTTTTCGGCAATATCGACATGCCAGGAGGCAGCCGCTCGATCTGGTGCTCCAAAACGCTGTGCCGTCGGCGTATCCAGCAAACGCTGAAACGGGCCGATCTGTCGAGAACCTTCTGCCATCGCAAGCGAGCTGGTCAACAGCGTGACGATGACCCACGCGGCCCGAAGACGCCTCAATGCGTCAGACACTACGGTTACACGACCCATGTTGCGCCGGCAAACAGGTTACATACGAAGGCTCCAAGCCCAGCAAGATGTTTGCCGTCCTGACACGGACGGCGCCTGTCGTGTCAACTAGCGATCGACGACGTTCATTTCAACGCGGTTGTTCAGGCGTCGGCCACCCGGTGTGGTGTTGGCAGCCCGTGGCTGGGAACTGCCAAATGCCCGTGCTCGCAACTGCGACACCGGTATGCCGTTGGACACCAGCCGACGAGCCACCGACAGCGCGCGCTGTCGGGACAGTTCCCGCGCAGCCGCCGCGCTATCCAGCGAGGCTGTGTGCGCACCAATCTCGATGATCAGTGCCGGATACTGAATCAGTGACTGCGCCAAACGGTCAACCAGGCGCTCAGCGATGTCAGTCAACTGAGCCGTGCCCGGGGTGAATTCGATACCCCTCTGGACGCCTGCAAACAACGCGCAGCCACGATTGTCCACGGGTTCCTGCTGGCCGGCAGGTGCACAGTCACTCAATTCCGGTTCGGGTTGCGGCTGACGCTCCACTCGCGGCGCAGGTAATGGGTCGATGCTTGGTGCCGGTGCCGGTGCCGGTGTCGGTGCAGGCGCTGGCGCGGGAGCGGTCGTAGAGCGGTTGGCTGCGGGACGATAGACAAGGCCCAGCAAAACCGCCTGAGCATCACCGTCATAGCTGGCCAACTCGCCTCTGACAGCCCAGCGAGGTGACAGCGAGCGCTCCACACCAGCGCCCAACCATAATGCGGTTGCGTTGGCTTCTTCCAGATTTATATCGGCTGAATTTTCCATTCGACTAAAGCCGAGACGTGCGTAAGCCGCTAGGCCCACTCGATCAGAGATGTCCTGCAAGTCCCCCAGCACATAGGCCAGTGCCCCCACAGACAGGGCCTGATAACCGATGGTTTCACCGCCCGACAATTCTGCATTGCCTAGCTGGGTAAACGACAGTTCTGCATTGATACGACGCGTAAGGTCTCGCCCCAGCGTCAATGAAAACGCGAAATCGCCCCGGTTCTCCAACGAGAAGCCGGATCCTTCAGTATCAGGAGACAGTTGAGAAAAGCCCACCGCCGCGCCGCCGTACCAGCCGCGTTGCTCGGCATCTGCAACCACCGACCAGGCCAGCAGCAGCCCTACTGCGGCAATCCGCCCAAGAGCGCGGATGAATGTCACCCGCAGTCGTGCACCACTGTTGTTTGAGATCATCGGAACCTGTGCGCGTTCGGTCTTCAATAGTGAAGCCGTTGTCAATACAGTCCGCGAGTCTCGCAGGTTTCATGCCGCTCTTGATCGGTTCGGTGCATCCCCTACACCGACACAGAGTCAAGCCACTCCACCTCTGCAGGGACGATCTAAGGATCGGTGCTGGCCGCCCCCGCTGCATCATTCTGCGAGCGCGTCCTGGCCCCATCGCTCAGCTCTTCGCGCAGGATGGTGACATCCCTCGGTGCTTCAATCCCGATCTTCACACGATTGCCTTCAATCTCCAACACAGAAAGATAGATATCGTCGCCTATGAAAATTCGCTCGTCCTGACGTCGCGTCAAAATCAACATGGTCCGCTCCCTTGTGCTGGCCAAGCACTGCCACTCAAGTGACGTGCAATGACGTTTGCGGCAGTTCGGATGCGAGATCGACCAACTAACCGTAACAACACGTTCTGCAAGCCAGCCCTGATTAACGCTGAAAACGGATCATCTTGTAATCGCTGTAAGCCGCTTCGACTCCGCGATGCTACAAGCTCCCAATCTCGTTTTAGGTGCTTTTAACTTTCATTATTCATCTGATTACACATTACACCCGTCAGATTTATGAGGGTTACGTTTCACCTCATGTCATGAACAGCTCAGCTAATCTCGACCTTCTAGCCACAAGTTGTTGAAGTAACCTTTGAGGATTGATTCAAGGTTGCTTCATCGAAGTCGCGCAACGAAACGGTTTGTTTTCGTAGTACGGTTTCATATCAGGGTGTACTAGAACCCATCTTGCTGGCTGTTCATCAGGAGACGTGGCTACGTCACGTCGTTACAGCAACCAAGGCAGGAGCACTCGATGGACACCCTGGAACACAACACCGTTAACAACGCAAATACAACATCCTCTGAAACCGATAGCAGCAGCTCAGCAACCATTGATCACAACACGATCAAAGCTGCGTTGAATGCCATTCTGGTGGATGACAAGTTCGCAGCGGCACCTCAGATGTCGGCGTTTTTGCGATACGTTGTTGAGCAATCGCTTGCCGGCGAAGCGGATCGCATCAAAGCCTATACAGTCGCTGTTGACGCGCTCGGGAAACCTGTGGATTTCGATCCTCAAAATGATCCGTCCGTGCGAGTGCTGGCCACTCGCCTGCGCAGCTCATTGACGGCCTACTACGAACGAACATCGCCGCATGATGTCGTCATTGAAATTCGTTGCGGCTCTTACAAGCCCATCTTCCAGACTGAGGCCCAGTACCGAGCAACTCGTCAGCCCAGCGAAGCAGCACCGCCCCTCTCGGTGGTACCTCGCAGCCCAAGCCAGCAGGCACCGCTGTCCAATGCTGCGGCGCCAGCCAGCACGCTGTCGGCGGCGGCTCAGGGAACATCATCCTTGAGATCGTCCACGGCGCAAGGCTCCAGCGGTGCCGCCACAGGTGCCGCCACACAGACAACACCCATGCGTACGCCCGGGTTGAGCTCGCTCGCATCACGAAACTCCAGCAGCAAGAGAACGGCCGCGCCGACAGCGTCAATGGATGCTCAGGAGGACATGGTTGCCGGTTTTTCGGTCGGCACGCCTCGCGTGAAGTTGCCACGCAACGCCCGTGAGTGGCTGGCGACGAAAAAGGTGGGAGGCAACGTGGTGTCGTTGTTGGCCGTAACAGCCCTGGTTGCAACTGTGTTCTTTGGCGGAAGCACTGATTCTGAAGGTGACTCCAGCGGTGAATCATTTGCCACACAGGTCCAACCACTGATGTCGGATACCAACACCGTACACCTGCAACTGGCCAGCGAAACGCGCAGTGAACCGATCACTGCGCGTCCTCAACTACCCACGGTGTACCTGATGCCACCGCAGGACACCACACCACTCAGCGGGCATCTCAACGCGGTGATTGGCAGTGTCATGGCCCGGTTCGATTCGGTGCAAGTGATACAGGCTCGTGGCCAGGACAATGCCAATGTCGGTCATTGGCCGGAGGAGTACGACTTGTCAGTCAGCCATCTGAAGGTGGATGACGCCATGAGCATTCAGCTGCAGTTGTCTCACACCATCAGCGGTCGCATAACTCACAGCCAAACGCTTCAGCTGCCCTCTTCGGACGATACGGTACTGTCGAAAGAAGACTATCGCGCTGTTGAAACCGTTGCCGCACAACTGGCGCAACAGGACGGTCCCTTGTTTCAGGATTACCTCCGGCAGGAAAATATCAGTGAGCTGATGAGTTGCTGGTTTGGGCATCCCAGCGCCACGTGCGTTGAAACCTCATCCAGTGGCCCACTGAAGTACATGGCCCAACTGAATCAAGGCCGGCACTTGCTGGACCAGGCCAACGCGCGCTCCGGCGCTGACCGTGACGTGTTACTGCAAGAAGCCCTGGAGATTGCCACGGTCGCAACCGAGCATTCACCGTTCAGCGCTGAAGCACACTTGCTGCGCAGCAATGCGCTAAGCGCTCTTGGCGAGATCGACGAGGCACTGGAGGTCGGGCGTCGAGCCATCAAGCTCAACCCCTACAACACTGATGTACTGGTGGGTCTTGCGCAACTGATGGAATCCACCAATGGGTCTGAAGAAGCCGCTCGACTGATGCAAGAAGCACAACGACTCAGCGGTCAGCCGACGGGTGCTCTTCTATGAGCGTTGCTGAAGGTCGCAACGCCGCCACGGCAACGGCAGCCACCAGTCCGACCACTGCACATAGCCACAGCACACGAGACAGAACCTGCCCGTCAATAACAGCCCCCAACTGCATGGACAAGCCATAGAGCACCACCGAAAATCCCAAGCGACCTGCCAGACTCTGCAGCGAAAGCCAGGTGGCTCGCTCGGCGGCAGTGATACGCGGTGCAATGGCGGCCATGGTTGGGGCGTGAGACAGGTTCATGCCAAAGTTGCGCGCAAACACGAGCATCAACATGGCAGGATGCAACCACAGTGCAAGACCGGCAATGATGGTCAGCTGAATCGCGTTGGTAACCAACAGCAACCTCGGCAATCCCAGACGGTGCGACACAGCGACCGATGCCATGGCCCCCAGCATGCCTCCGAACATCGATATGCCCAGCACCACACCGGAAACGATCGGAGCCTTTGAACCACCGGCCAACCAGGCGCCCAAGGCCGAACCGGAGTCACCCAAAGCCTGAATCCAGGGCTGGTAAAACTCAAAGGTTATGTGTGCTAACACATAAGACACTACATACCAGATCAGCAACCACATCAAGACCGAGTCCCTGGCGCGCTGCGCCACCACCCGAAACTGTGATGCCAATGTGGCTGCCAGGCTGCGATTGACAGGCGGTTCAGATAATTGCCACGCGGCCCACAAGGCCAATGACGCTGTGATGCACGACAAGGCATAGGCGAGCCACAGATCGATACTGCCCAGCACACCACCAGCCAGGCAACCCACGGTCGCTGCCGCCAGTGCCCACGATCGCGTGCGAGCCTCCTCCTGCGCATAACGATCTGATTCGCCCAGCTGGTCGAGGGTATCGTGCAAAAGAGCCGAATCGCTGCCACTCTGCAACGCAATGCCAGCCGCCAGCAATACCTGACACACCACGAAGGCTGTCAGTACCGGAAACAGGACAAATCCGAGAAAGGCCAGCAACTGACACAGGGCCGACAGCACCAGAGTGGGCCGTCGACCAAGTCGGTCTGACAGATAACCTGACGGCACTTCGAGCAGCACGACGGCCAGGTAATAAACCGCCGAGAGCATCACCGCATTTTCAAATCCGACCTTGTCGGACAGATACAGCACAAAGACCGGCAACCAGGGTGCAGCACCCGCCGCGGCAACAAACCTGGGGTACCAACGCAAGTTGTTGCGTAGCGCTGATTCACCATCACGGTTAACGGAGCTTGTCATGTCACAAGTATGCAATCGGCAGGAGCCGTTTCCCAGCTGAAATCCTACGATTTCATTCCCGGCGAATCGGTGCGGACATCCGAAGCCCGCTCACCGTGCCGACGCCACAAGATCAACCCCAACAGCACCGACACGCCCAGTAACACCAGGCTGACCAGCATCTGAGCATTGGAACCCACTCGAACACCTGAGCCCATCAAGCCGAATACCAGCATCTGAGGCACGTAGCCGATTGCCGACCCGCCCAGAAAGGTTCTGGCGCGAATGTCGACAAGACCCGCACAAACGTTGGTCAACAGATTGGTCCCGAGTGGTTGCAAACGCAAGACAAGAATTTTCAGGAAGGCATCGTGACGAACAAACCGATCCAGCTGCGCCACGGCTCTCGGGTATCGTCGCGCCATCCAGTGGCGCAGCACAGTTCGCGACACAAAGAAGGTGATGGCACAGCCGCACAAGGCCGCCAGCAGCGATACGGAGACACCTGTGACGGTCCCATAGGCGTAGCCTGCAACAAACGCCAACAGCTGCCGAGGCAAACCCACGGAAGTGGCTAACGCCCCTATCGCGAATAACGCCAGCAAGCCAGCGACGCCCTGCGACTGAACCCACTCGCCCCACCGACTGGCCGCCTGCCAGTCGGTCGGTGGGCTTTGCCAAAGCACAGCCACCAACGCAAGCAACAGCAGCAAGGCCAGCGCGAGCACCACCAGTTTCTTGTTCACGATTCGGGAAGACAAAAACAGACAGACGTCACCGCTCACACTCTTACTGGGATACCGATGTGACTCGTCGGTTCACTGTTGCGGCCGGATGATGAACCGCGGCTGGATGGTCGAGGCTCTACATTCTAAACGGGGGACACCGGCATTCATTAAAGTGGTTTTGCGACAAATCAATTTAATGGAGATCTACCGATGTCCCTCGCCTCTCGGATTGTAGGAATTCCTGGCATTGAAGTCGAACGCGTCGACTGGAATCGCGGTATTGACGTCTGGGCCCGTCCGGCCAGAAGACCGCCCTGCCTGTACTGTGGTCAGCACCGTTTGAGGATCAAGTCCACGGAGAAAAGGACTGTAAAGCACTCTCGGCTGGGCAATCGCCTGCTCATCCTGCATCTGAAGACCCCCAAATATCACTGTCGGGAGTGTGGGCGCTATTTTCGCCACCGATTCACCGGCATTCGGCCTCGGTATCGGGCCTCTGAAGGCTACCGCCTGGAGGTCTTTGAGGCCCACGATGGTGGCGTCACCCAAAGCAAGCTCTCACGAACCCATCGCATCAGCCCGGCAACCGTTGAGCGCTGGTATCGCCACCAGAATGCTCGCAGACTCTCTGAGTGCTCCAATCGCACCTGCCCGGTGGTCATGGGCATTGATGAGCACTTCTTCACCCGCAAAAAAGGCTACGCCACCACCTTCGTCGACTTGCAGAAACACGTCGTGTTCGACGTCAAACTGGGACGCTCAGCGGCCAGTTTGCACCGCTATTTGAGTGCTTTGCCCAATCGGCACCAGGTTCAGGTCATGGTCATGGATTTATCCGAGACCTATCGCAGTATCGCCCGGCGCTACTTTCCCAACGCCACCATCGTGGCTGATCGGTTTCACGTGGTCCGGCTGATCAATCATCACTTCTTGAAAGCCTGGCAACAGCAACACCCCGAGGGCCGAAAGAATCGAGGATTACTCAGCTTGATGCGTCGGCACGAGTGGCACTTGCGCGATGAGCAACGCGACAAACTGATGCATTATCTAGAGCCCTTTCCCGGCCTCAAAGCTCTGTACGAGGCCAAACAAGCCTTGATCCGATACGTGCTGCTCAAGACCCTCACGAAAAAGCGGATGAACAGCAAGCTACCCGGCTTTTTGAGGCTCATCAAGCAGCTGCACGACAGTCCTCTACGAGCCTTGGCCAGCACCCTGGAATCGTGGCTGGAGCCCATCGTGGCTATGTGGCGGTTCAGCAAAAAACAACAGCATCACCGAAGGGTTCCACACGAAGATGGAGATGATCTCAAGACGAGCCTATGGCTTCAGAAACTTTGAGAATTACCGGCTCAGGGTTCTGGCCCACTGTGGGTGGGATGGTATTGTTAACCGGGTATAGATGAGTGCCCGTCCCCCGTTAAGTGGGTAGAGCCCGTTGTTTTAAATGGTGGGCCGTGCAGGATTCGAACCTGCGACCACCTGATTAAAAGTCAGATGCTCTACCAACTGAGCTAACGGCCCGGAAATGCAGATAGCAGGACGGCAAACATGCTTGGCATCGCCGTCCAGCCGGTAATGATAGCGCATTTTTGCGCAGCTTGGCTAGCGCCCTTCCCGATCCATCTGCTGGAGTCGCTTTCTCGCCAGAACCGCGGTTGATCGGCCAGGATAGTCGTTCTGCACGCCGGTCAGAACCTCCCTGGCCTGCTCAAACCGTTGCTGCTCAAACAGGGCAAAACCGATCTTGAGGCGAGCATCCGGCACCTTGGGGCTGGCCGGGAACGACTCCACAACCACATCAAAATTGCGAAGCGCATCATCAAAGTTACGAGCGGCATAGTGCGCCTCGCCTTGCCAGTACCAGGCATTGTCGGACAGCGGACCATCCGGGTATTCGATCAGAAAGGCATCAAAGGCAGCAACCGCTGCATCGTTTTGACCGCCTGCCAGTAGATCGTAGGCTTGCGCGTAGCCGGTCTTCTCAGCTTGCGTAGCAGCCCGTGTGGACGCGCCGGACACAGGATTGGCCGGCGGCGCAGGACGATTGCCGGCCGGTGCCGAGCGATTGTTGCTGGGGACGATGACAGCGCCACCCCCGGCTCCACCACCGCCGCCGATTTCATCAAGACCACCGCCAATTTCATCGGCAAACCCGCCGCCCAGCGTGTCACCACCCAGACCTTCGCCAAACCCACCGGCCAGACGATCTTCAAGATCAGCAATGCGCTTGTCGGTGTCGAGATACAAACCGCGATTACGTTTTTTCAGGGTTTCAAGCTCATAGGTCTGGCTTTCGATCTCTCCGCGCAACTGTCGGATTTCCTGCTGCAGACCATCGATGCGCTGCAGCAACTCCAGCAAGGACTGGTCAAGCACGCGCTCGACACGCTGCAGTCGTGAATCCACACCTGCAAGAGAGCCACTCTGCGCGTGCACTGGTGCCGATAGCCCAGTCCAGACCAGGGCCAATGCGGTTACAAATTGGACGAACCTGATACGCATCAGTTGGGTACCGATACTTCGTAGATGATGTTCACGCGACGATTCTTGGCCCACGCTTCATTGGTGTGGCCTTCGTCAACCGGCAACTCCTCGCCGTAGCTGACCGTACGTATCTGCGCTGAGCTGACACCCTGTAACTGAAGCATGCGGGCAATCGATTTGGCGCGATTCTCCCCGAGCGCAACGTTGTACTCACGCGTTCCGCGTTCATCGGTGTGTCCTTCCAGGCGCACCCGACCGGCGGTGTTCTGTGCCAGGAAGCGACCGTGCTGAGCCACGATGTCTATGTATTCAGGACGAATTTCCGACTGATCAAAATCGAAGAAGATCACCCGGTCTTCGGGCGCCTTGGCAGCCAGAGAATCCGGATCGAGCTCATCGCCGGTTACTGGATCGGTAACCACAACGCCGCTGGCACTGGCCCCATCCTGCAAGGCCGCATCAGCCGCGTCGGGCTTGACTGGCGCTGAGCGACAGCCTGCCGCCAGCAACACCGTAATGGATACCAAAGCAACATTGCGGATTAACGACATGACAACCTCTTGAAGTAGATTCTAGTTGGACTGCGGATTGGGTGACCAGGCAGGCTCACGCACCGCACCGCTGTCCAGCGACAAGCTCTGCACCACACTACCGTCCAGCGATACTGCGCCAAGCGTACCGCGACCGTTGCGTTCCGTTGCAAACATGATCATCTGGCCATTGGGTGCAAAGCTTGGCGATTCGTCCAGCGTGCCATCCGTTAGTGTCTGGAACAGGCCTGAGTTTCGATCAATGGCGGCGATCTGATAGGTACCCTCCACGCCATGCACAAACGCGATGCTTTTGCCATCAGCGGATACTGTGGGGCTGGCGTTGTAACGACCCTCAAACGTGATGCGACTGGCGCGACCACCACGCGCCGACATTTCATATAACTGTGGGCCGCCGCTGCGATCAGACGTGAACACCAGGGTGTCGTTGTCAATCCAGGCAGGCTCCGTATCAATGGCTGCGCTCTTGGTCAGCCGCGTGGTCTTGCCAGATGCCACATCGACGACATAGATTTCCGGGTTGCCTTCATACGACAAGGTAACGGCCAGGCGTCTGCCATCAGGCGCCCACGCCGGCGCACCATTGATACCTTCCCGCGAGATGACTTTGACGCGACTGCCACGTTGCCGGTCCTGCACGTAGATCGCCGATCGGGATTTGTTTTCGAACGAAACGTAAGCGATACGAACACCATCCGGCGCCCAGGACGGTGACATGATGGGACGTGGGGATGTCAGCATGGTTTGCGGATTGCGGCCGTCCGCGTCGGCAAGTTGCAGTTGGTACGCGCGATTGCGTCCCACGCCTTCGACCGTGACAAAGGCAATCTGCGTGTTGAAGGCTCCAGGTATGCCCAGTATTTCCTCATAAACCTCATCGGCAATCTGGTGCGCTGCGCTGCGCAAGGTCTGATTGGTGACCTGAAAACTGAAGCCGGTCAGCAAGCGTTGTTGAATGACGTCAAACAACTGGAACTCGACCTGATAACCCGCAGGTTGCGCCTTGACCGAGCCAATCAACAGATAGTCGGCCCCGACCAGCCGCCAGTTTGCGTAGCGAGGGATATCTCCGCTGGTGGGGGATGCGACCAGATCTTCCCGATTCAGGGGTGAGAAGTTGCCACTGCGCTGCAGATCATTGGAGACGATCTGAGCAATATCTTCGGGCAAGCTGTTAGTGCCTTCAGACCGAACGGCACTATGGCGATCGGGATGGCATTGTCACCACCCTGCGTGATTTCGATTTCAATGACCGCACGCGTCAAAGACCATGGCGCCAGGACAAGCAGCGTCACAAACGCACCCAACAGGGCACGCCAACGGTTTGTTCTGCACCCGGTGGGGGTCATGAGATTGTTATTGCGCACGAATTTCTGCCTGATCAACCTTTAGCGTAGGCCACAGCGCGAAAGATGCGAAGCAGCCGAGTGTTTGCGTTGCGTGAATTGGACCGGATCTGACCTGTCTCGTTCATGACAGTTGGTCAACACGACCAGCCGTTACCTTCGATTCGAGGGTCAGCTTGGCCGGAAATAGAATCGAAGTCGACGATCAAAAATTTGACGCGCTGGTGCGGGCGGCAGCGGCGATGCAGCCCAGACGGCATTCTCGACCGAATTGCGCAGCGCAGCGCTGCCACCAGAGCAGGATTCCACATTGACATCCACAACTTCTCCACCGGGCACCTGAATCACGCTGACGATGCACTCCACCTGGCCACTGATGCCGGGTGGTTTCTTCCAGTTACGACCAACCCGCTGACGAATGGCCGTGAAATAACGATCTCGCAAGCGTTGCAGCTCACGCTCCTGCTGCTGAATCTTACGTTCCCGGGCGGCCTCTTCTGCATTAAGCGCTGCAACCCTCTCCTGCTCGGCCCGTGCTGCGGCTTCGGCCTGTGCCTGCTTGCGTGCTGCTTCGGCCTGGCGCGCAGCTTCCGCCTGTCGAGCTTCTTCGGCTTTCCGGCGTTGCTCGGCTTCAGCTTGCTGCCGAGCTTCTTCGGCAAGGCGAGCCTCTTCGGCTTTGCGTTCGGCTTCGGCCCGAGCTTCAGCCTCTGCAACTCGACGTGCTTCTTCCTGTCGTTGTAACTCAGCTTGACGGGCTTCTTCGGCTAAACGAGCCTCCTCGGCCATGCGTGCTGCTTCGGCCCGTCGCTCGGCGGCTTCCTGCCGCTGCCGCTCGGCTTCAGCTGCCGCCACTCGACGTGCTTCTTCGGCTTCCCGTAATTGTTGGGCTTCCAGCTCGAGTTGACGCTTTTCTTCTTCCAGGCGCTGTCGTTCGGCCTCGGCAACGCGTTGCTGCTCGGCAATCTCCTCTTGTCGTCGAGCTTCCTCTGCTTCGCGTTTTTCACGCAGGATGCGCTGTCGTTCGGCCTCGGCTTCAGCCGCTTCGCGCAACAGACGCTGTCGTTCTGCTTCAGCCTGTCGGTTCAATTCCAGCAAACGCTGCCGCTCTGCTTCCGCGGCGGCCTTCTCGGCCAGAATGCGTTCGCGCTCGGCTTCTGCACGGCGTAAATCTTCCAGGCGTTGTTGTTGCTGTTGCTCCAACAGCTCTTGTTGCTGTTCAGCGGCCTCGCGTTGCGCTTCAGCCTGCTCACGTTCCAGCTCAGCCTGACGCAGCTCTTCAAGCCGCCGCTCACGTTCTTCTTCCAGTAGTCGTTGTTGCTCCAATGCGGCCTGACGTTCGGCTTCGACACGCGCCCGCTCGGCTTCCGCCTGGCGCAACTCTTCAAGACGTTGTTGACGCTGCTCTTCCAGCTCGCGTTGCTGCTCTTCAGCTTGTAGCTTCAAGGCCTCAGCCTGTTCCCGCTCCGCGTCAATCCTGATGCGCTCTTCATTGGCACGTTGCCGCTCGGCTTCGGCGGTTCGCTGTTCCTCTTCCAGACGTTGCTTTTCAAGCTCCGCCAGTCGCCTTTCCTCATCAACGCGACGGCGTTCCTCCTCGGCAAGTCGCGTCTCTTCTTCAGCCAACCGTTTTTCTTCTTCAACCCTGCGACGCTCTTCTTCTGCAAGGCGAGTATCCTCTTGCGCCTGCAAGCGCTCGGCCTCAGCCTGGCGCTTTTCTTCCAGCACGCGCTCGCGTTCGGCTCTGGCAGCCCGGGCTTGCTCTTCCAATCGGGCTTTCTCCTCTGCGGCGGCCGCTCGAGCTTCTGCGGCCAGTCGCGCCTGCTCTTCCAATTTGCGTCGACGCTCTTCAGCCTCTTGCTGCTGTTGAGCCAGACGTTGGCGTTCGGCCTCAGCTTCAGCGCGAGACAATTCCAGCGATTGAGCCTGTTCGTCCACGCGAGCCTTGGCTTCGGCGATACGTTCTTCTTCCTGCAAGCGTTGCTGACGCAGGCGTTCAAGCTCTGCTTCACGCTCGGCGATCTGCTGCTGACTCAGGGAATCCTGCTGCTCACGCAACGCTTCCCGTTGGGCCTGTTCGGCCTCTTCACGAGCGCGTTGCAACTCACTCTGCCGTGCCAGCTCTTCAGCTTGAGACTGCAGCTCGGCGATACGCTGTGCTTCAGCTTCTGCTTCGGCACGCTGTGCAGCGGTTTGCTCCTGAACCGACGCCAATTGCTCCTCAGCCTCGGCTCGAGCCTGCTCGAGGGCGCGCAGAGTCTCCTCACGAGCCGCCTGATCGGCAGCCGCCTCGGCGGCTTTTTGTTCATCAATGGCATTCAGTCGATCGATCTCAGCCTGAATGTCCGCTTCACTGACAGCGACGGCCTTGATGGGCGCTGCGTCTTCGGTGCTGCTGACGGGCAGACGCGGCGTGCCGTCCATCTTCACAACCATCAGACC